>NW_019392760.1:155000-213921 GCF_000648675.2 Cimex lectularius | reverse complement strand
GAGAGAGAGAGAGAGAGAGAGAGAGAGAGAGAGAGAGAGAGAGAGAGTGAGAAAGAAAGAGAGGAAGATAGAAAGTGAATGTAAAAACAAAAATAGAGGCCAATAGTGCAAGAGAAATTGCAAAAGTACCTGGTAAATGTGACATATATATAAAGAATATTGTTAATAATCAATCAAAATGGTGTTTTATTTTAGATTTTTGTTCACGAAAAACATATGACAAAAGATTGTTAATATCAATTAAAATCAGATAGTTAATAATCATAAAATATACTCATGTTTTCTGTTCTTCTGGCATAAAGAAACTAGTGTAGTATTTTAATTAAAACGTTACCAATTAATGTGCAAGTCTTATAAAAATGTCAACGTATGGTCGATTTTCGCAATGTCTATTCGTACACAAATATAAATAATTTTAAATCTAATAATATTTTGTCGACCCTGCGTCCGGAGATGCGGATATCATGACGTCATGCCGTCTGGATATTCGCAATAGGTGGATTTCCTTTCGTCCTCAGCAGGAAGAAAGATCCCATTCTCCCTGGAATGATTTATGCCTCCCGATAGGGCCCTTTCAACATGAATGGCAAATCCTGCCGTAACCGAACAGCGTCAGACCCGGCAGCGCATTAAAGTGTCCATTATCTCCGCCCGGCAACGCCAAGTCTCACCTTCGCGGAAATGTATTTTTGCTTGCATGTCGAGGGACCTTGGGAATTGTGTACGCTTTTGAAAGACGTCCTTTTATCCATTCATATCCATGCTCCATGTCTCACTTTCGTGCTACAAAGAACATTTCAATGGACAAGAAAAAGTATACACTAAGAATTTATTTCTATGTCAATTTTTATTGATGTTTTTAACCAAACTTTCAAAATTTTTAATTGAAATAATTCCCATATTTTTTTAATAGAATCCCGCAACAGCAGAGTTCATAACGACTTTGCACTTCGAATCCCAATCATCAGATTTTAATATCCATCCGACTAAACTATTACAGTTAGAATTTTTTCTTAAAAAATACAAGCTTGCGAAAATTTAGGTGAAGAGGAACACGGAACACCCAGATAACTAAAGGCTAAATCTGAGTCCCGTCCCTTTTATAACCCTGTCTGCTTAAGTTTTAATAATTTCTCAAGATACTTTAGCATGTTACATGTTTTATTGTGAAATTAAGATACAAATACACGCAATCGAACAGATTTTTGAGTTTTTGTTCCTAACCCCTAACAAGTATTTAAACTTTTTAAAAGCGCCACAGATAAGTAAAAAGGATATGTTAGGTCGTAGGTTATTTTGGCTTCATTCGACTTTGCACACGGCAACCGATTTTAGTCATTGGACATCCCGTTAATATCTCCAGTTCTTTATTAGCTTTTAATAAGGCCTAGAGCTTTTTTAAGAGGTTCTGTGCATATCTTTCAGTGCGTCTTGGCATTTCCTTTGCCAGGAGTATGAATTTAAACCCACTAGGTCTTTAAACCATCTGATGACATGTTCCGGTAGTTCTTCTGCTTCCTGGTAGTATCTAGAAGGGCTTGTTTGTGCTACTCCGAGTCTATACCAGGAATGGGAAGACCACTATTTTTACGGATCGGATCGAAACCGGGGATATCAGAGCTACCACACTTTTATTCTTAGCGGTTCATTACTACATTACCTCAGTCAAGTGAGTTCGTTCTTTTGATCAGCTCTCGAGCGGTACGCCGAGCATTAGTCTATACATATGCCTCCTTTGCAGTGTAAGGTCAGCTTTTCTTCGATTAATCTAGTCCGATCATATCCAAAGTGTAATAGTTCTGAGGTTAGTTTCCGAGATGATTTTTTATTGAACTTTCTCGTATGGATCTGTCATTAAATGCACTCTTATGGTATGAAACGAACCGGTGCAAGGCCGACAGGCGTCCGAACCTTATCTCTCATCGAACTGGGAGTTGACTAGTTAAGTTAAAAGCGCGTAACAAAGTTAATCGAGTCCTGTAATACATACATCATACATATACATGTAAACTCAGTCGCAGCTACGACAATATCATTAATAAAATTCAATATACATAACATACATATATCATCTCATCAAATTCTACACATCAAACATTTTTCACATAGTCTAATTTTTCAACAATTTAGCTTTCCTCTTCCAATTTATCCCCTTCTATATAATCCTGAAAGGATAATCTAGCCGAACCATTACCAACGTTTTTTCCCTTCGTCGGCTCTTTTCACCTCAAAGAAGCAGACGCCTTATACAAAATGTCTTTTTTACACCGACTTCCTTCCCCACCCCTTCAAAATCCAACATATATAAACACAAAACAGCAATATCTCACTGGCACTCTCTACACGACTCATAAGAATGACACATCTATACAGAAAACAAACACTTTGAGTGAGTAGAAATACTTTCATTGAATATAAAAAATATATTTTGCATTGTATAAATTCACTTTTTTCCACATCCTACATGTATTTGTTAAATGTAAACAATATTTGTAAATCCCAGGCCCTGAACATGATCACAATAAAGATCGAAACGTTGGCACGATAAAGAAAATGTTTTTCTGAACAATACATCACACCAGACCGCATCTCACGATTTCTGAACAATAAAATTTAACTAACAATTTATTTCATGGTTTTGCTCATAAAATTTAACTAAGAATGTATTTCTTGGTTTTGCTCATAAAATTTAACTAACAATTTATTTCATGGTTTTGCTCATAAAATTAATTACACCATTCGTAATTTTGTCGTTATATTAATTACAACATTCTTATTTTAATATAAACCAATTTAAACGAGATCACAAAATGCATGAGTTTTTATAAAAATTACATAATTATGATGGTTAGGCAGAAAATTTATCAAAATACCTGAATAACTTTATTTAAAACAATTAAATTTAACTAACAATTTATTACATGGTTGTGCTCATAAAATTTAACGAACAATTTATTACATGGTTTTGTTCAAAATAATGCATTAAGAACAAAAGACGCGTTGCGATAGTGATACTGATTTGTGATACACGCTGTTTGATTGTACGTGGCGTGCGCTTGACGTCACATAGATGTGCACACGCTACCCAAACGTTACAAGGCGTCGGATAGCATCGGGTAGCGTCGTATAGCGTTGCATCGGGTAAGTGTGTTCCCGGCTTGAGACATGAGGCTATCTTACTGAGAAAACTGAATCGCCGTCAAACTCTGTGGAATACAGTGCGAATACGTCTTATCTTTTCAAACATTTGAAAACCAAACACCCTTGAACAATTTTCTCAAAACTGGATATCAATAAAATTGAAAATTTTCATTATGTCAAAATGTGTTGGCAGCTTTTCCTTGTTCTTACCTACGTAACCACTGTATGAAAAAATACTTAAAAATGAAAAAAATGCAATTTCTTGAATATTTTAACGCACGAGCGTATTTTGACTAAAGTCTATATTAGTAAGTTCATCATTTCTGAATAAACGATAATGTACCCATCTGAGAAAGTACTCGTTAGTGTCGAATAATTGTCGTAACTGTAACTGTCAAGTAACTGTCGACACTTGAGTAGTACTGAATATTTCTGGTATCAAGTACTGGTATCGAATATTTTCTGGTATGTCATGTCACTAGCGGAAAAGTGCCTTTATAAAGTTGTTTGGCAATATATTTGAAACCGTGTTTATTAAAATATTTGATAGAATTGAATTTTATCCTGCTTTGCCCACCTTTTTAACCTTTTTCAATTAACAAAGACGGCAGACCATGCTGATAATAAATATCTTTTGTCACAAAATTACCAATCTAAACAAGACTAACGCATTAATCACAGGATGTGTCGGAGATAAATAATTGATATTAGACTTTTTCAGCTAGTTGACTATTTTTAATAGTCTAGAAGTTGCTCTACACGAGAATTAACCTTACATATAATTAGCGAATTTTCCAACGCTGGAAGTGCAAGTTTCCAACGTGCAGTTTGTCATTTCAAAAATTCCCGGGTCATCTGTTTTTCTTCTGTTTTTTTTTTCTTCTTCTCGTCATATGCTCAACATAGTCCATCCTAATTAAACTACATTTTATACAAGCGAAAGCTTACAAAAAAATTTGAAAATATAACACTTATTATGTTCGGTTTTCTGTAGAGGTGAAATTCACGAAACAAACGAGAAAAGCACTTGGCCGTGAAGAAACCTGCAAAAGCGGAATGCCTGATCACTGATAATTAAGCATTTAACGATGTTAACGTCCCATTAACCTAGTCGTCAACTTTGTTAAGCGGGTGGTGAGCTGACAAAATTTCATTAATTAAAACCGCCCTTGGACCGGAAAAATAACGTGCCCCTCAGACCACAATTAATCCGAAGTGTTAATTAAGGCTTAATCAACTAATGAAAGAGGCGAATAACAAGTACGAAGAAAAAGTACTTCGTGACGTACGGCTTTACACAGAATATCTCTCCTAATTTATTTACCTTCTGGTCGAGGCGACGTCTCCCCGTTCTACAGCTAACAGGAACTTCTTTTCATCTAGGGAGAGCTGCGCCATCTCCTGGTGAGGCCTTATCACGTTCTCCTCTTCCATCATCCCGTGTATGCTGTGCCGCTGAAAAACAAAAAAAAAGTTTCAGACACATGTCAAAATATGAATATATATTGGGGGGGGGGGAATTTGTGCGGGTTAGGTGTTTGGCCAATTGGTAAACAGTGGTCGTTTTGGATCTTCGTTTCGTCTCCAAGTCCAATATGCAGTTAATCAGCTGTATTAGTAAATAAACTAAAAATTGTAAGGAAACATAAAAGGAATAAGAAAGAGAGACAGAGAGTGGGGGAAAAAGAGAGATGGATAGATAGATAAATTGATATATAGAAAGATAGATAGGTAGATGGATAGATAGATAACTGGATAGATAGAAAGATAGATATATAGATGGATAGAGAGATAGATAGATACATACAGAGAGAGAGAAAGAGAGAGAGAGAGAGAAAAAGATATCCAGNAGAGAAACACTTTGAGTGAAGATGATCTCAATAAAGATCGAAACGTTGGCACGATAAAGAAAATGTTTTTCTGAAACCTACATCACCCACGATTTCTGAATAATTAGATAGTTGAATATATATATATTGTCACGAGGCGCTAGGGGTTGCCTATGGACACGTTTAGGTGGGACAAATGCCCCTTCCATCACAGAAGGTAGGTCAATTAAATTTCGGGCTAATAAGCACTCGGCTCCTGATCTCTGCAGCGGACTGATCCTAGCTTCTCTAATTCTCCGTTTTTCCCGTTTAGGGCCGCTAGATGAGTTATAAAATTTTGTTGTATTTTATCTAATGTGTCCGTTAATGATTTCTTTAAGGAGCTAAATTTATCCTTAATATTTTCCCCTATTTTTAATTTGAATTTTTCTAGATCGGCCGTTAATAGTGTGTCCGGACTCTGGACTGAACATGCGGTATAATTGAAAGATTCCGTACGGGGCATGGGCATTTTAATCCATTTTTCCCTACTGCGGATTTTGGGTTCACCTTCGAAATGGTAGAACTTACCACATTTGTTGCATTTAACGGACTCGCTCGTGACTGCGTGATCGCAAAACTTGCACGGAACTTTGGGGATAGCACCCTGTTTTTGTGCTGATTCGGACTCGGTAGTTTTTATTTGTTGCTGGGACATTTCTGGGTAGTAATAAGGGGTATTTAGGCGCATAATATATTTATAAATTTAAAATTGTATAGAAATTTACTTTTACCTCCTGAATTTATTTTTAAGCCAGACAAAGTGTTGTCAAGTATGTTTTGGTGTATTTAAATTTATTTTTGCTACCAGGGTAGTAAACCCAATTAATATTGCGTATAGGGACACAAAGTTTTAAAACTTCTTCGCAATCGACGTGTCTGTGCACGTTTCAATCCTGCGAAAACCTGCAGGTTACAAGAAAAAAAAATTCTACTGGGGACTCAAAATTTTTGCTTTTCTCTTTTCTGTGGCAAGGGATCATTCCACGTTCAAGCTACTAGGTATCAGCTTTGCCGTGAACCACGCTCTGCTACCAGGTGTCAGCTTTGCTCTATCCTGCGACGGACTTCGGTTACCTAAACTTACCTTAAGTCCGGGAAATGGTTCGCAGTTTCCAAAGCCCACGTACAGCGAAATCAGCAGAGTGCGCTGTGATGAAAGCTTGGGGAAAATTAAAATAAAGAAAAGTAAAATGAAAAGCAAAAGTAAAACAAAACCTTCTTGACCAAAAATAAATTTATTAACTTAATGGTAAAATTTATACAAACTAAAATAAACAGGCCTCAAACTTTCGTGTGGCAATTAATAATTGAAAATTGATAATTGAGCGAACGGAGGAGCCTAATCGGTGGAGACAAAAAGCACTTACGGTTTAACCAGTTAGGGAAGCAAGGATAAGTCCGCTGCAGAGATCAAAAGCCGAGTGCTTATTAGCCCGAAATTTAATTGATCTANATAAATTATATAAATATCATCAGATCAACACAAAGACTGACATTTTAACATGCTTAATTTATATTATTTGTCGTATTAGGCAACATTAAGAAAATAAAAATTCATAAAAAACACTATCAAATATAGAAAAAACCTTTTTTGTGATGCAGTTATTTTTTCCGTAAAATAAATTTATTTTTTAGTTGACTCTTCGTTATATCAAATTAAACCTTTTTAACTTTAAATTATCCGGTTTTAATTTCATATGAAATTTTTTAATATTTGATTTAACCCTTAATACCTCAAATTAAACCTATTTAAACCAATTAATCAAATTAACACTTTCAAATTTGTAATTAATCTTTTTTATATCAAATCAACCCTTTTTGTATCAAGTTAAATTTTTCTTCTATATTGACCCTTATTTATTATTTTCCTTAAATTGTTTTAATGCCTTAATGGAAGGCTTAATTTGAAATTAAACAAAAGTTAGTTTGAAGGAGTTAAAAAGGTTAATATGAATTTAAAATTGTACTTCGGTGTTAAGTTGACGAATTCATGGTAAAATTTATGGGAAAAAGCAAATACAGTCTGTGGCTTTATACATAAATAGCTTTTTGAATTGTTGTTCATGTTGTGCGTTAGGGTAAATAATACATGTTAAACACGTAAAAGGCAGAAATATTTCTAAAAACAGCCGGCTTGACTCGAGTAAAAACGGCATTTAGACGTTGCAGACGTAGAAAGTAAATAGGGACAAAGATTCGGGGATTCCGCTGATCCGGCGTTGTCCCGTAAAGCTCACCCCGAAAGATAAATGTCCCGGAGTAAAGGCAGGATTAAAGGCATCAGAAGAAAATCTTATATGGAGACAGGACTCGGGCTTAAAGGGGGAAGTAGTCCACAGTCTTGAGTGGAATTCGTTAAAGGAACCATGTCCGAGTATCACTGGCTTTTTCCCTGCGTTTTCTCACTTATTACTGAACAGATTTGACGGACATGTTGCATATGTAAAATTCGAAAAATTGAATATGCAATGCTTACGCGTTAAGAATGAAGAAAAACTTAATTTATAAAAAACATGCACACAAAAAAAGGAACATTTGGACTATAAAGTGAGCAAAAATAAATCGCAATGTTAGTAATTAATCCGTGATTTAGTTAGAAAACTGTTTTAATGTTGTTAATTAATGTTTGTCACTTATTACTGAACAGATTGCACGAACAAATGTTACTTTATAAAATAGGTTACACGTTCAGAATATTTGTTCTCAAAGATTAAGACTTAATTTATAAAACACACACACACTCGCGCGCACGCGAACACACAAAGAAACATTTGTACTATAAACTGAGCAAAAATAAATCGCGATGTTTGTAATTAATCCGTGGTTTAGTTAGAAAACTGTTTTAATATTTAATTGATTAGGACAAAAAACAGAAAGAAAAATAACACAGTTTATTTTAATTTTAGCGATCATTCGGAGATCGTGAGATGCGGTCTGATGTGACGTAGGTTTTAGATAAATATTTTCTATATCATGGCAACGTTTCTATCCTTATTGAGATCATCTTCAGGGCCTGGGATTTATAAATATTGTTTGAATTTTACAAATACATGTAGGATGTGAAAAAAATGAATTTATACAATGCTTGAATATTTTAGATTAAAAGAAATGAATTTATACAATGCTAGAAAATTTTATATTGAAAAAATGAATTTATACAATTCTAGGGAATTTTATATTAAAAGAAATGAATTTATACAATGCTAGAAAATGTTAGATTAAAAAAAGAATTTAAACAATGCTAGAAAATTTTAGATTCAATCAAAGTATTTGTACTCGCTCAAAGTGTTTGTTTTCCGTGTAGTTGTGTCATTCTTGTGAGTCGTGTTGAGAGTGCCGCCAGTGAGATATATTTTTTCAATATAAAATTTTCTAGCATTGTATAAATTCATTTTTTTAATCTAAAATTTTCTAGCATTGTATAAATTCATTTTTTTAATCTAAAATTTTTTAGCATTGTATAAATTCATTTTTTATCTAAATTTTTTTAGCATTGTGTAAATTCATTTTTTTATCTAAATTTTTTTAGCATTGTATAAATTCAATTTTTTTATCTAATTTTTTTTAGCATTGTGTAAATTCATTTTTTTATCTAATTTTTTTTAGCATTGTATAAATTCATTTTTTTATCTAAAATGTTTTAGCATTGTGTAAATTCATTTTTTTATCTAATTTTTTTAGCATTGTATAAATTCATTTTTTTTATCTAAATTTTTTGATCATTGTATAAATTCATTTTTTTCACATCCTACATGCATTTGTAAAATTTAAACAATGTATATAAATCCCAGGCTCTGAAGATGTCTCATTAAAGATCGAAACATTGGCATGCTAAAGAAAATGTTTTTCTAAAACCTACGTCACACCAGACCGCATCTCACGATCTCCGAATAATCATTGACTAACGGTCACTAAACACCACACATTTTAATTTTAACAACAAATTAATTAAAACAGTAAACATGAAAACTAATCCGTGACGTAGTATTTTTGTCCTTTTTTCCTCTTTAATCCAATCTATATTCTGTTTAATTATAAAAAATTACCACCTCAAACTCGAGTTTTGCAATATTATTATAAGTATGACTAGTCAAGGGCACTGGTAAGAGGATATTGAGAGTCTTCCGACGAACCCAAAATGCCAATGGATGGCCTGAATATGGTACATTTAGTGACTTTTTAAATTTTTTTATTATTATTTTGTGATCGTGTTTGTGTTATAGCTAATCGTAATTCTATTTCTCTTTACTTATTGGTACTGTTTTCAGTCTGCTTGTCGTATATTTTAGTGCTGTCATGTTGTGTCGGTGTGGTGATTTGAATCGGCTTTTATAGTGATCTCAGTCCAGTTGTGGTTTGCTATTAGTTTTAGTGATTTTTAAGTCCAGATTTATACAAAATAATACAAATTTATACTGTTATCGTTTTCCAGTCTGTTAGAGTTCAAGTATGTTTTAAGTTCATAACATACGTAGTTGAAATTCTATTAAAAAATGCTGTTAATAACGTCTAGTGTAGCGAGTTTGTCATCAACGTATCTTTATAAGTTTGTAATGTATTTTCAAATTCGGGAAAATATTTCTCGTCAGGCTTAAGTCGGGCTTACCATTCCTAGTGTATCTTTCGATGTGTATATTTGTTGTTGAAGTTAAAGTAGTTTTTTTAAATTAATTTATTTATTTTTATTTATTTTTTTCTTATTTTTTTTATGTGTGGTGATTAGTGACCGTTAATCGATATTTATTTAGAAATCGTGAGATGCGGTCTGGTGTGATGTAGGTTTCAGAAAAACATTTTCTTTATCGTGCCAACGTTTCGATCTTTATTGAGATCATCTACAGGGCCTGGGATTTACAAACATTGTTTACATATAACAAGTAAATTTTGGATGTGAAAAAGTGAATTTATACAATGAAAAATATATTTTTTTTTATATATTCAATCAGTAGTTTTTTTCTGTCTTCGTTTGTAGTATGTTTGACAGTTGTTCGTATTTGTTGTCAATGGTATTATGTAGTGTAATTCCACAATCAGAATTCAATGTTAATACTAACAAATTTATAATGTCATTAACTATATTTTCTGTTTTACTTGAAATTTACAACCAAAGAATTAACTGCAGCGTGCAAATATAATAATAATTGAAAAATAATTAACGTGTAAAAATTAAAATGTACAGTCTTGAGCGGAGAAGGACTCAGTATTGAAAAATATGGTTGTCTTTTTTCTGGATAATGTAAAACACGGGGTGGGGGGAGGAAAGAACAGATAGTTTAATAATTTACTTTCTATGTTCAGTTAAAAATGAAATAGCGACTTTTAATAAATAAAAATTCCATCCAAACAGAAATTGGGCGTCTTCCTTCGCTAAATATTTCCAGTTTTATTCCCTTTCCACCATGTATTTTATTGACCTATTCGTTTAAAAGATCTAAAAGAATGTCGAAGAATATTTGCATAGAATTACGTTCCTAAATTAAAATTTATTAGTTTCTATTTGGAACATCGGGTCCCTGTTGGGAATTCATTGGATTTTTCGGTCACACAACGATTTCCATTGAGCTTGTAAAATTTATGGGGTGAAAGTAAATCTACGAGAATGAAGGGCCAAATATCCTATGGGAAGGCCATCAGAATTCCTTGGTAGCGATTTATGATCCAATTGTGAAATTGCTTCGCTCGTTCTGAGCAGAGAGCTCGAACCGATTACTCATCCAATCCAACGCCATTGCAAATCTCGTAAACACAAACACACAGAGGAAAAATGATAATTGTTGGGAATGTTTAACTGGAGGAAACGACTACGCTTCAAGTTCTCTGGGACTTGGCAAACTTACTCCGACATGTTTGCAAACTGGTCCGCATGTCCACCGGAAAGAGTCCCATAACTCAGCAACAGAATCTGTCCTTGTTCCAGTTTCCTGCCACTGCTGTTTCTATTCGCATTTCAAAGAAAACCCTAAAACGTCTACTTAGAGGGCTTCCTTCCCTCAACTCGGATGTTAAAAGACTGACCTCTAGCCAGGTTCCAGCCCTCTTTATCTAATTTTTTTCCACCCCAATTTGAAAGAATTTTTAAAGCCTTGTTTTCTAAATTACTTCATGACGTTTTTACATCAATCTTAATTTTGGAGTAATTAATTTAGCGTGAAGAGCGTAATGCTTTTTGCTAATTGCTATAGTTTTCTCATTCCTGGTCGGTTTACTCGTTCCGTAAAAGTTTCTTCATTTACATCTGAATGTGGTCAAATCAACAGTTAACTGTTGATCCAACTGGCCGTCAATTGAGACAATGTACAATTAATATTTTCACGTTGGCACAAAACCTTGTTGTATGGAACATCGACGAGGCAACTCTCTGCCCGTTGCTTTGTTGCGACGTGTTATAAATTCGTTGTTAAGAAAACGTTAACGTTAAGAAAAAAGGGAAGAGAAAAGAAAGATTTAGACATGTGACAGATGTATAGAGAAATACATAAATTTGTTGATAGATAGAATTGTACAGATGTCTACTATAAAAATCTTATAAGAAAAACATGGATAAAAAAAGACACAGAAGGAAAAATAAGAAGCATATTGGAATAGCTCAAAAGATAACTCAAACGGGAGATTGGGTGTTTCAGTCAGAGAAAAAGAGAAAGACATAAAGTTATGAAAGAGAGAGAGAGAGAGAGAGAGAGAGAGAGAGAGAGAGAGAGAGAGAGAGAGAGAGAATAAAAGTGAGAGAAGGAGAAATGCAGAAGTACAAATAAAAATAAAGAATAAAAATGCAAATCAATGTATAGCTACATAAATAAATAAGTAGAGAGTGAGAGTGAAATATAGTAAAAAATAATAGCGAAGAAAGCATGTGTATGTGATGTATGTGAGAGAGAAAATCTGGAAATGAAAAATAAACAGTGTTAGATCCTATATTACATTGATTTGCTATTTAATCTTGTTATTCCCAGATATCCATTAATCAAGAATAATTAATTAATTCCCTGTGGCTGGTCACAACCCCGGCTGAGAAAGGAGGTGGGTTGGAACTGCAACCAAGGTATGTCGATGATTGAGTTTTGGGTGAGATCATTGGTCGAGGAGAAAAAACGCTACAAAATACCAAATTTAAGGCATTTGGCAGGATATTTAGTAAAATTTCAGACTTTTCACTCTACTTTGGCTGATTTTCCACTCCTCTTCAAAATATTTGCAGTAGAAGGGAAAATAAAGTGGTTTCGATCTAACGCAATAGAACAGCAACTCGGCTATTTAAAAAAAATCATAGCTCCAGTTCTATTGAACCGATTTTAATAACACAGTGCTCTTTTTTCTCGCCGAAACATCTAGTTTCAATGACAAAATGGGGATTTTAATTTAAAATTAAGAATTTGAATTTGACTTATACTTTTTCCCTATCTAGAACCGCAAATATATCTTTTATATGTATGTATAAAAGAAGAAGATAACTAGATAACTAGGAAGACAGTGTAGATGTAGATAGATAGATAGGATACAGAGAATGAATGCAGTTTTATTTACAGTCGCACATTTTGGTCAAATACTCACCAGTCTAAATTCAACAACATATTGCATATTTTGTGCGTGTGAATTAAGAATAAAAAGATAAATGTGTAGATAGTAAGATATATAAATAGGGAGATAAAGAGGGAGACGCAGACAGACAGATAGATAATTAAATAGATAAACAGATAGATAGATATAGAGATCGATAGATAGATAGAAAAAGAGTGAGGGTGAAAAAGGGAGAGAAGGAGATAGAAAGGAGATAGAGAAAATGAAAAGTTTTAAGTTTAAAGTTTTATTTATAAAAAGATATTTTCTAATTTTACTAGTAAAATACTGCAGTAATAAATGAAGATTCATTATTAGAATTTAGAACTAGACTATATGACTATGTTATCATTTTAAAATTTGAGTTCCTCAGACAAAAAGTGATTGGTAAAAAATGAATTGTCTTTTCCACATTTTCCACGTTTATTTCACGGCAGACGCGTTTCGGACAAATGTAAACTATCTTCAGTGATTAAATAACTAAAATAATTATAATAGTTTGTACTAATTTTGTTATTTAATCGCTGAAGATGGTTTATGTTAGACCGAAACGCATCTGACGAAATAAGGGCCTATTGTGGAAAAAAACAATTTATACCTTACCATTCGACTTATTATGGAGTTCCATAAAATTAGGGTGGACACTATCAAAAAACTTCAGATAAATCATAAACTTGGATTATTACAATGACTTTTATTGAATAATAACTGAAAATTGAAATTTGTACGGTTACTGTAAAGAAATTGGCAAACGTATATGATTAAATTAAACTATTAAACTATTTAATTCAGTAATATATGAATATTTTTATAGGATTGGTCAGAATATCGACACAAATTATTATAGACCATAAGTTTGAGTAAAACTTTCGGTTTTATTTATTAATTAAAAACCCGAGATTTTTTATCAGTATAAATTAAAACTTTTTTCTTCAACCTCGCAGTACATTAAATGAAGTAGGTACTTTAAAAAATAAATTGAGGCTCTTTGAAGGTTTTAAGCCACACCGTTGTTCGCTTTATACACAAGAGTTTTTGTATGTCGCATACAAAGCATACTTTGCCGCGCATTTTAAGGGTGGCCGTTGAAAATTCTGTGGTAGGTAAATAGCGGAATTTTATAATCATTATCTAATCTGTAGAAAGTGGCGAGTTAAGATAAGAAAAACCGTGGTTAAAAAAGTGACTAAAAGATATGTTTATTTGACAAATATTTAAACTGTCATCAATTTAAAATTGTTTTAAGACATTTTGCTTCATTTTTGTTCCAAAAAGTGTGATAAAAAAGTTACAACCATGATGATAATAATTAATACCCAGGGAGAATATTTCTTGGGGCTGCGTGCTGAAGAACCTGTAGTTTGGTCGATTAAAATAATTTTGGTTCTCGTATCCTCCTCTCTGGCAGAGACTTTTGAGTTTCTCGCTGTCTTAGGGTAGGAGTGATTTAGAACTTGTCAACTGAAGATGACAAGAACCAACAACACCAACCAGAAGGTATGAAAAAACTCCTTGAACGGAAACAACAAACTGCAAATTATTTTCTCATTTCTCTTTTGCTATATTCATTTCTTCTTTGATAAACACGCATCCCTTTATCTGAACAATATCAACGAAAAGAAATTGTTTCACACATCAGATCATAAACATGGCATGTGTCATTCAGTAGTGTGATGGTATTTCATAGGGTTTGTCATCAAACAAATGAAATCATGATTCAAAGCATCATGTGCTCTTGCGTCCAAATAGAACTAAATATAAATAATTTTATATACAAAAGGTTCGTTTTGTTAAAGAGAATAAAAGTGCAAGAAAATAGGAAATTGCAAAATAGACGAAAGCCATCATAATAAAAGTCAACCCATTCCAAATTGAAGCATGAAACGAGTTTGTGTAGTTCGATATTACTGTCTGTCGTAAACATGCAACCCTTTTGAGGAAAAATATGAAGCCGTTAAATACATAGCTACGTGGTCGTTCTATTTTATTTCAATTTTCTCCAAAATTGTCAAAGGAGAAGGAAGCGAGACAGTGCGCATACTCTTGCGAGCTGGTGTACCAGACGGCCGGCCATTGTCCGGCACGCAGGCACCGTACTGGCAAAGTGGAGGATCTGGAGCGTTTTGGCAAATTGTCGACTCACCGTTAACCATAGTTGAGAGGTTTTACCCAACACTGTATATCCCCTCGGAGCTCTAGCAGGCAACTAGACATATAAATACAGGGAATTAGGAAGTGGGAAAGGCAGGGGCCTAATTTAGATAATATCTCGGTAGTGGGGGGTCATGGAATCTCGCGTGCACACGGACCCTCCTAACACAGTACACAAATCCGAACTTGAGCTTAACCCGTGTGTGATATTCTGGGCAGGACGGCTTGGTAGGCTATAAGAAACGCGGTCGGAGAGGTCGCTCCGGTCTCAGGCGCAATTCGACCCCGACTGAAAAAACGGCAAACAGGCTGTTAATAAAGGGGCGGAGAAGAATGCAACGATTTTCCAAACGGGTTTCGTGAGAAAATCCCCCTCGGCTTCTCACTCGCGTGGCCAGAAACCGCCCCCGAACTTTCGCCGACCCCCGCCCCGGGGCTATTAAAATGAAATGTGAAAGGTCAACTCTGAGAAATAATCCGACAGGCAAAGAAAACTTTCGAACAACTACCGGCTCAGAGACAATGCTCTACTAACGAACTACTATGTACTACCGTCATTTCACGATCCACCGTCCCCTCTTTAATCGTTTCTGCATTATGGTAAAGCGGAAGTCTCAATTAAAAACAGATTTTAAATCTTCCGTTCCAACTTGGAAGGATTATGAATTTAGTGAATTCAAGCAACGAATGTTGAAACTTAAACAGTAAACGACAATAACGCAACACATCCAGGTGTATACTGTTTACATATTCTTGACGCCTTGAAATAAACGGAACTAATCTCATACGTACCACATAATGTACGTAATACTATATGCTCCATTTTATGTATCGAATCATACAGATTTACATACCCTTTCATTCAAGATGAAATTATGTTCCCGTTTCCGTAAATTGCATAAAAACCTCTCAACTGTCGTAAATCAGCACATCAGAAACCTCGCATCCCGACGAATCCAACCCTCTCCACCGACTGAAGAAATAATGGCGCGAGATCTCCTAGGAAGGGATGGTGTTGATAGTGAAGATGATAATGACACAAGTATCAATTAAACAGGCAATATTTTAGTAACATTGGAGTAATAGCAATGGGTGTTTTCTCCACTCTTGGTTTTAATTTTATATATTTTACCTTATCATTTGGGGAGGCGTGCGAGCAACAAAGAGACCGAAAATTGGCCATGGAAACTCCAATTATCAATTGGCCATGAACGTTTTTGCGGTATACTAAACTGCCCAAAGTAGATCCGTCAGTTAACAGTTGAAGAATAAATCTTCGGCGGTCATGCGAAAGACGAGGCCCAGTGCACCAGATCCTGTCTGCATAGACTGGGAAGGGTGTATGGCCATCTGTACCACGGGGTAACTAAACATTCCAAATTCAGCCCTA
Source organism: Cimex lectularius (assembly GCF_000648675.2). Classification (NCBI taxonomy): domain Eukaryota; kingdom Metazoa; phylum Arthropoda; class Insecta; order Hemiptera; family Cimicidae; genus Cimex; species Cimex lectularius. The sequence goes on along the minus strand of NW_019392760.1, from coordinate 197,814 downwards.
GTTACACTGGGAATGGATTCGTGGTGGTACGTGGTGACATCCCTGGCGGGAACTTAGACAGAGGCTGTCTTCTATTTGTGACATTCGTGAAGCTTGCGTATGGCCAACGTAAAACCCCCCCGGCCTCACGAGAGACGGTGGACCGGACGACAGCGTATATGCGTTGAGGACGCGATGATTATGTTGAATAGTCCCTCGAATGCGTGAGTAAGCGAACGGAAACGGGTAGTGAATCGGTTTCTCTGACTCGAGTATGCTTTGCATTGTTGTGCGTATGACCGGCGTGGTACCCTTGGGGAAGCGAAGGTCGGACCACATAGGTTGAGCCTATGGCGTCCCTCGAATGCGCATAGCAGGTGTAGGCTGAGCTCGACAGGAGGTTTTACCGTAGGCGGTGCTCATCTAGGGGGTGGTGTGCAATTCCACTTAAAACAAAACCGCGGACGGGGCGGATCCGGTAGTTTCTGCGCTATGGGAAGCCGCAATAGTCTGGGAGATAGAGTCGCCTTCTCTATCTAGGGAGTGCGCGGGAGAACAGGCTGATGTATTTCGGCTTGTAAGCCCTTTGCGCGCGGCATACGACCCGATGCACAATGAGGACCAATCGGAGTGGACAAGCGGAGAGCGAGGTTGTTCTTGGTCCTTAAGGGCTGGGACGCCTCTACACCAATGCTGCGGCGGTACTCTTCCGTCGTATGCGGAGGTGCGTCAGCTCTCATCTTGAGAATCAAAACGTCCGATAAGGCCGAATATCTGACGCTAAAGATCCTCTAGTATGTGAGTACTACGAGTACTCGGGAACGACATGTCATGCGAAAAAGTTCATCAATGTACCATTGTAGAAACAAATGGCAGAACTCCTAAACTTGGACGTGATATCAATAGAACAATAGCTGGACCCTGCAAACTCCAAAGCCATATGTATAAACTCTGGAGCCGCAGAAACAAGCCTGGGCAGTTATTGGAAAAGGGAAGAGGAAAGCGTATGTAGGCTGAGCGTCCTATTTCCAGCGGAAGAAAATCCGGGGTCTGAAGGATACAGACGGGAGTCTTAAGCAAGTTTCGGTACTTGAAAGAAAAGGGAGGTCTATATAGATGCACAATAGACCAATAATGATCGCGGTGCATAGATCATAATGAAGCTCATTTTAACCTTTAACTCTTTAGCATTAAAAAATTATTCTTATTGGTCAGACACAATTCTGCAGAAATTTTTCTCTGCCCGATCCAAATTGGAGCTCCTCAAGGTGGTGTGCTTGTCCTCCTTTGTTACTTAATCACTTTATTTCAAACCACTCGGGCACAATGCTGTCGATATATGACGATGATAAAATCATTCTCGAACCAAAAGAAGACCCAACATCTCTGATTATTTATTTAACACCTGCCTGTCAAAAGATAAACTATCAAATTTGCTCTTGCTCGCTCATAACATTTTTCTTAATGTCCTTCATCATAAAAATAATTATTTAAAATAGTTGCGAAAGAAAAGGGTTTTTTCCAGTTTGGCAGTTCCTGATTGCCCTAGTCCCATTTATATTTAGTCTGTCTGTCACACGTGCTAGGTCGTTTTAGAAACGTCAGTATTTGGTCCGTCATGTAAAGTATTTTTACTAATAACAATAAAATAAGGTACAATAAGCCAGAAGGCTGCAGTGCCTAGGGAATACAAACCCCGCTTCCTAGTACCCTTTCCAATAATAATAATAATAATAGGAGAGATCACTTGACTATAAAACTTGAAACAAGCAAGAATTTCCGCTCCGGGTGATAGTGGTGTGTTCTGGTAGCTAGGACGTGTTTTCGTCAGTATAGTGTTTTTTTGATGTTTTTGGTGAGGTGAGATCAATTGGCCAAGTATTTTGTAGATTAGACAAGTCTGCTGGGTGTTAGTTTGTAGCTCGGGTTTCCTATTTGGAAGTGTGGGGATTGATTCTCCCTAGAAACCATTTTTCAGGGTTGGGAAAGATTTATACATTTATTTTTCTCTTTTTTCCTTTATCGTCACCTGTTTTTTCAATTTTTCAAAATTATCTACAATCATTTGAAAGGCCCTTTCGGCCCAGTGAGCCGAGAAGGTTTTAGAAATCGATTGCCTCTTCCAAATAGGACTCCCTCCAGTGTTATTGTAAATTTCACGTTTATTTATCCACTACCACCGACCATGTTTTTATTTTTGCTTAAGATGATTATAAGGATAAAAACTTCAACTGGAGGTTGACGGAATTTTTTGAACGGAATTTGTTCCTTATAGAAACTAGTGTACTGTGCTATTCAACATAAAAAATAAGGAGTGGAACGTTTTCTAAAGGCCAAAATTTAGATTTGTGTCGGTATTCTTATTTTATCAGTACCTAAAATCTGCCTATCATTCAAATAATATTTTTAATTATTTGTTAGGTTAGTTTCATCTTGAACATTGAGTTTCTGTAAGCATTCCAGATCTTCAATAAGTTCCAGAAAAGATCGATCGATTTCAATTATATTTCCACCAAAGAGGTGATATTTATAAGCTAAAGTTTATCCTGTTATCAATTTTTTAAATTCTATGCCGGTGCGCCCAACACAATAAAACTTTCTCGTAATTTTTTTTTTCATCAGCGATAATTTTTTTCTTGTAATGGCAACCAAGATTGGAGTTGGAATGATCGTGTATCTCGGAAGTGCATATTGTTAAAGTAAACGGACTAAGGGCGCTCCCTTGATGGAAATCTGTCATGATAAACTGCTACAAGATGATAATTTTATTCCATGTCAGAACCTGTCTGTCAAGTATGATTAATAACACGTTGATGGAAGGCGGATGTTCTTGAGTTTCCCCAGCAAACCTGAGAGGCCCGATCGACCAAGATGATTAATCAATGCTGATTTTCATGACAAATGAAAGTAACAACAGTTTAAAAAAATTGTAAAATATAATACATAAATGCCCTTTGAAATCTATTTTAGTAACAGTAGTATTAACAATTCCTGAATGAAATTGCGTCGATATGTCTTAAAAATTAAAACTGCATACAAAAATCTGGTTTTATAATACATAAAAAACTGTATTGTTTTCCATGTATAAATGATAAAATAATAAACTCATAAACAGTCGTAGTATATTTAAAATATGTCTTTATCGCAAACATTTATTAACAATACATATCAGGAGCAATAATAAAATAAAAGTGTACTTAAAAAGTGCATAGATTTTTGTTTTGATTCATCTCATCAGGACTAGATGGTAACTAGGAGTGTAATAATCGAACTTCTTGGTGATAATAATAAAAAAAACCTTTTCTAATTTAAATCTTATATTTTTGTCAATATATTACCATCATCAGAACTGCCCTACTTTAAACTAATAACATAAATTAGAGGCGTCGGGGGCCGCAACGGTTTAGGCATTGACACGGCGCTCCACTGTAAGATAAAGGTCCCGGGTTCGAATCCAGAGGCCCTGCATTCGAACCCTACATACTTAAGAATGGGATTTTTTTAGATAACAACGGCACCCCAAGGGTTGATATAACCTCTGCGGTTGCGAACCTTCGTAAAAAAAACTAATTACTTATTAGCATTTATAAAAATTTCGACAGCGATGCATGAAATTTGGTTGCAAACACTAAAGAGTTTGTCAGAAGGCCTACCAGTTGTTATTATATCCTAAACTATGTTGACTTAATAATTAAAGCAATAAACTGGTTTATAAATTAAATAATAAGCTATTATATAAAACAACCTAAGTGATTTTTATTGTTTGGAGAGAGATTTAGGTTGTTCTAGGGGTCGTGAAATTTTTAAAAATATTTGTACCATTAATTTGAGTTTTCCTACTACAGAAGTTGTTTTTTCAAGCTCGTCATAGAAATAATGCATAGATGTAAACAAGTCTGCTTTTGAATATTTTATTTGTTTTGATTGATTTTATAAAAGTTTACCAAAACATCATTATGGAGCCAAGTAGGCTTGTTTTTGAAGGAGGCATACCTACTCAACCCCTAAAAACACCGATATAACTCGAAATCTAATTACTTCATTGTTATGGACAAGTACGACTTGAAGAGTTAGTTTGTTTTTATGGTTTTTCCGAGATATATCAGTTTATTCGTACTCGTTAAGGTTGCAGTAGACACCACCCACTTAAAACACCTATGAAATTCGAAACCTAAATAGTTCATAAGTTTTAATAATTTATTAAATGAAGTAATAAGTAATTAATGAAATGATAAAACACTACTTGCCATGAATGTAAGAATTTTGTTGTGTGCAGCGAGATTTCGGTTATTCTCAATTCTTTCAATTAATTAATCTTTATGTGAGGTATTGGTTGAAATGAAAAATTTAGTGTCAAGAGCGGGATTCGAAGTCGAAATCGCTACAGCTCCAGTGGTAGAGCAGCGGCGTATTTAGCCGAAGGTCGTGGGTTCGAATGCCGCTCGTGACACTAATTTTTTTCATTTCAACCAATACCTTACATATAGATTAGTTAATTGAAAGACGTTATTTGGTCAATCGGACCACGAACTCTAATGGATTTAATATGTAAAATGAAATATATCTTCAATCAAGCTTTCCGTGGCCTTTTCATTTGTCGCTGAGAATAGAATCCTGATTTCACGACATTAGAAAAATGGCGAAAAGGATGGAAAATTCGAGAGGTGAGGTTGAAGTGGGAAGTTGGTGTCCGAGTGGATCGAAGTCAAGACAGCTCAAGTGGTAGAGCAGCGACGGTTTAGCCGAGGGTCGTCGGTTCGAATCCCGCTCGTGACATTAACTTGTTCATTTTCAAAACTTACTTTTTCAGGTCGTGAAATCTTAAATAATCAGAAAAAGTGAAATAATTCCGAAACTGTTTTGATTCGGACCATAGTTAATTAGGACTTTTTGGTTCCATTTTGAATGTAGAATCTACGGGCAAAGTTTGTAACACGAGTTGCCGAACACCCTGTATAATAGATTATGCTTTACGTCCTATTTTAAATATGTAACTAAATAATATTGGAAGTACAAAATAAACGAATCAATTAATTTTGATTAATTTTATCATTAATATATTACAATTAATTAAGGTTTTTAGTCGAGATAAAAAAGTCAATGGCACGAACGGGATTCGAACCCATGATCTTCGGCTTGATACGCCGCTGCTCTACCACTTGAGCTATCGTGAACTCGATCCACTCGGACACCAACTTCCCATCTCACCCCCACCTTTTAATTAATTGAAAGAAGTTATTTGGTCAATCGGACCAAGAAATATAATGGGTTATTCTAAATGTTGTGATTTAAAATATATGACATACAAATAGCTTTTTAGTTGTGGAAGTCCGATTTTATGGTTTTTGTAAGGCATATCAGTTTAGTTGAAATCTTTTTGTTAAAATCTACTGTACATACATTGGTGACGTAGAAATCTCACATACTACGCACGCACTTAAAAAACCTATGAATCCGAAATCTAATTAGTTCATTGTTGTAGACAAGTCCTTACTGAATTTTTTTAAATGGTTTTCTAAGAGTTATTAGTTTGGTTAAATTAGATTTTTTTGTAGTATACATCGTATATATCTTTTCACCCTCTTCTGTATTACTCGAAATTTAATTAAGTCAATATTGTAAATCCTCATTGAAGTGATATTTTTCTAAGATTTATCAGTTTACAAAAGTAATATTAGTATGCTTGTTTATGATGTAGAAGTATTACATGTAACCCGCTTAAAAGACCGACATTACTCGTTAAAAAAGTAGTTCATTGTTGTAGACAAATCCATTTTAAATATGTTATTTTTTTATGGTTTTTGTAAGGGATGTAATTTTAATGGAACGAATTAAGCTAGCACGTTTATTTGGTATGAAACCGTTCATCGTAGATCGCTTAATTACGCACTTATAACACCTACGTAACTGAAAATTTAATTAGTTCATTGTTGTAGACAGCCTCTAATTATGTAAGTATAAGGTTACATAAACTAAGTAAAAAGTCTTAATTATGTTGTTTTTGATGTAGATGGATTACATGCGTACTCACCCACTTAAAACCCCATAGAAAAATATTCCATTATTGTAGGGTAGTCGTTATTGACGATTTTATTTATTTTAAAAATAGATTTAAAAATAATTACTTAACGAAAGCGGTCAGAATTAGTAATGAAATTACTTGAAACAATTTTCAGATAGAGAACCGTCAGAAAAATCTCAAAATTCCACGCTCGATATATTTCAACAAACATAGGATTGATGTTGGGTATAAATAGAACTGTAAGCTCATAACAACGTACCTCACTATCGTCGAAACACTTGACGCAATTTTAATCCTTAAGACGATTTATTTTGTTTCGCTTAATAAATTGTATCCAGAAAAACCACTCTCGACGTCAATAATATCATTCCGAGGTTAAATAGGAACTAAACTCTGTCTAAGCTTTCCTCCCAATGGTATTTCTTTTATCTAAGGCCATTAATATAAATTAAACAAAAAGGAATGCACTGGTCGCGTGATATTTGACGAGTACGAGGTCATTCTTTTGTATTTTATGCGCCGTCAGGCTTGAAATAGTGTTTAGTTGAATTTAGCGAATTAAATTAAAAGGTTTTTTAAAATATAATTTTATATAAATTTTACAAGATGAAATAAATCGGATGTTTAATGTGCAGAGTTGCTTATTATTTTTTACAAATACAAAACCAGCATCTGATATATATATATTTTACTTCATTTATTTGTATCTACAACTGTACATGTATTATATACAACCAGCAGAATGGATTTCAGATTATGTGTTTGGCATTATGGCGTTATAGAGAAAGCTACCCATTGGCAGCCGCTCTGGATTAATGAAATGATATTAATCATTTAAGAGGTCTCTTATCCATATTCTTTTCAGACGTTTACGTGGTAATTGTGGGAAATGGAGTAATCGTATTTGTGTGTTGGTGTTATTTTGTAATTTACTATGAAAACGACTATTATGTTTTGATGGATGAAAAAACTGTTGGGATTTGAAGATCTCTGTGAAGTGTATTATTGCTTACATAAAAAGGGGTAGAAACAATTAGTCTCAAAATTTTGGATTGAAAACTTTGTAATCTTTGAATATTGGAATACTTCGCCGATCCATATACTTGGCACCCGTACATCCAAATAGGCTTGAGTAGGTATGTGTATGTCGAAAGTTTTGATTTTAATGGTAATTTTGATTGTCGGTTGAGTAGGTAATAAAGAATTTTAAATCGTTTGTTTAGTGTCTGTTTTTTTAATTGTGTGTGTGGATTCAAAGTTAGTCTTCTATCAAATGTAAGTCCTAAATAGTTAACTTTGTCGGATTGAGGAACAGGTTCATTGTATAAGTATATGCTAGGACAAGTCTCACGACGGAGTGTAAAGGTGATATATAAAACTTTTTTTAAATTTAAATATATTTTTAAATAATCGTTATGAAAGGTATTGGTTGAGATAAAAAAGTCAGTGTCACGAGCGGGATTCGAACCCACGAACTTCGGCTAAATACACCGCCGCTCTACCACTTGAGCACGTATTTCGATCCACTCGGACGCCATATTCCCACTTCAACCTCACCTCTGGAATTTTCCCACCTTTTTGCCATTTTTCAAATGTCGTGAAATCTATTCGATTCTCGGCGACAAATGAAATGGCCACGGAGAGCTTTCGTGAAGATATATTTCAGTTTCATTATTAAATCCATTACAGTTCGAGGGAACATTCGAAAGATCTAATTGATTTAAATGACAACAAAAGTAATTTGTCGTTTGTTTTATAACATATATTTTTATCGTTTCCTTGTCTTTTACGAGTATATTTTTGTTTGTTCCAACATTGGTTGCACTATGTTGTGTATTTTACTGTCAAATAAAATTTCTGTTGTTTCGTAGTAAACGATTCTATGAGTCGGTTAAGTTCTATTGTACTTATTTTCGACTACTGCTTTGTCGATGATGAAGTACTTTTATTTGAGACGTACGCTAAAGTCCGTTACGATAATTTCTGACTGAAGTATAAATTTGTTAATAATTCCATGCAGTTATAAAAAAAAATATTGTATCAACCTTACTACAGTTTTAATTAGGCAGTGTACTTTTCACAGGATGAGGCAAAAAGCGAGAAAGAGTGTATATTGAAAAATTGGGTTAAATGATCAGAAACAACGTTTCGTAATAATATAAAACACCCAAACTTTTATTGCACACTAGTATAAATCTCAAAATCGAAATATTTTCTATCAAAGAAACAACTGTTATCAAAGTTATACCTTACTTTTTCCAACTTATGTAATAAATCTTTTGTTTTGTTTTGTTTCTAACAGCAGATTGTAAATCATGGTCCATTGAACTACAACAAAAACCACCTGTTGATTCAAAGAATTTTTTTATCTCGCACATTCTTTACTGGTTTAAAGTTAGATATAATCTTTTTGTCTGTCTGTGCCAGTGATTTTCTGGCAGCCACTTTATTTACGGCAGTTTCTTCGACTTTCACTTTGTTCTAATGGAATTCCAATTTGACAACGAAAAAAACTGTCAGTTGTGGTGTAGAGGAATAAATCAACATTCATTTATATCGGCAGCTATTCTACTCTTTTTCATTTTAATTTTTTTATAAAACTTAATGGTGAAATATTTTCTTATATAATCATTATTTATAGAAAATTTAGGCGTATTTGACACGCTAACGGTCCTGGGTTCAAATCCCGGCACAGTCCATGTCTTTTTAATTGAAAATTGTTAGGAAGAAGTATTGTAAAATGGTTTGATCCCTAGTCCGCGACAAGTTCAACGAGTAGTACTCTAAAGCCCATTCCTCATCTTCCCACCCTGACAATCTTCCATATTGCCTAAGAAAACAGTGGCTTTATAACCTCCTAACACAACCCTAAACAAATAAACCAACAATCCTAAATACTCTCCCAACGTCTGACAAGTTACTGCAGTACCTTTAAGTTGAAGTGGGAAGTTGGTGTCCGAGTGGATCGAAGCCACGATAGTTCAAGAGATAGAGCATCGGCGTGATTAGCCAAAGGTCGTGGGTTCGAATCCCACTCGTCGCACTAACTTTTTGATCTTAATCAATACCTTACGTAAAAAGAATAATTAATTGAAAGAAGTAATTTGGTCAATTAGACTACCAAACATAATGGATTGTTTTATATATTTTTCAAATGTCATGTACTCTATTTGATTCTCGGCGACAAATGAATTGGCCACGGAGAGCTTTCGTGAATTTATACTTCATTTTACTTATTAAATTCATTAGATTTCGTGGTCCGATTGACCAAATAACTTCTTTCAATTAATTAATCATTATGTAAGGTATTGGTTGAGATAAAAAGCCAGTGTAACGAGCAGGCATCATATATCATGAAAAATGGCAAAAAGGAGGGAAAATTCGAGAGATGAGGTTTAGATGGGAAATTGGTGTCCGAGAGCGGATCGAAGTCACGATAGCTCAAGTGGTAGAGCAGCGGCGTGTTTAGCCAAAGGTCGTGGGTTCGAATCCCGCTTGTGACACTGACTTTTTATCTCAACCAATACCTCTCATAAATATTAATTATGACATATTTTATTACACCTCTTCCTAACATTTTAGAAAGTTTCATATCATGTATGATTTTCTCTCAGTGTTAGTTTTTTGCTATTTTTCTCTAAAATTCCTCTCACTTTCTTTCTCGCTGGCATTTTTTGTATGTACATCCTTCTGTTTGTATAACGGTTTCTCTCCTTAATCATCTCTTTCTTACTTTTTCTCTCTCTACTTTTCTCTGCACGCTTCTCACCAGTTTTCTTGAACTAATACGCTTTCGTTAATATTTAAAATATTTTTAGTTGTTGGCTTTTTCTTTGTTACATATGTACTGTGAGTTTTCCATAATTTCCGTTATTATTTTCAACCACTTTCGTTGCATTATTGTTATTAAGATTGTTATGTAATTTGTCTGTATTGAATGTTTATTTTTCATTTTTTCAACGTCTTCTATTTTCAAGTATTTCCTATTCATTTAATTGTTGTTATTGTTAGTACATTAACTGTATGTTATTTATTTCTCCGTTCATTTTCATAATACTGCTTCACTTTTGAAAGAAGTTGACTTGAAGTTTACTTGAAGAATTGAAAGAAGTTATTTGGTCAATCGGACCACGAAATATAATGGCTTTATTTTATTGTTCACTACCATCACATTTTTTTAATGAAAGCTACCTACAATGGGGTGATATCAGCCTCCAATGCACTGTGAGGGCCGATGGGGTACTAGATAATCGGCTATCAGCCGTCTCACTTACTCTATTTATTCACTTACTCATTCATACAACAAAAAAACATACATATAATATTTACATATTAAATATCGGGAATAATTCATTTTCCCTTAAAAACCGGAACAGGTGACTTAGCAACCTTCCCTCATGCCCAATGCACCTTTCTATATCGGGTGCCATGCCTACTCGTTCCCTATAAGGGAACATGGCCTAGCTCTCCTCAGTTAACTGAGTGATACATTGAGCGACTTTTCTCTGTCCTTCTTTGCTAACTTCGGAAAACTTTCATAAGAATAAAAACACATTATTTTAAAATGAACTTGTCATTTTAAATTTATGAGAAGGACTTTTTTCGTAATATAAAAGGTCAGGAAATTCATACATATATGCCGTACTGTGTAGCTGGGTTATATAAAATTTAATTATTTAAAAGTTCCGTAATTCTGGTCCTAATAGTTAAAACCCAAAAAAATCCTATATTGCACATGTTTACATAAGTACAGTTAAATGTTGAATAAAAAGGGTTAAAAACGATTATCTAGGAGTTGATATTATTCAAATACAGTCATTATAGAATTATGCTCCCCCGGTGGGTAGTTCAAGGCAAGTTTATATTAGCATAATTCCCAGTTGTTTTTCCAAGCCCGGTTCGGTCCGATCCTCTCATACCCAACCCGTCGAAAAAAGAGAAAAAAAAAACGCTCGATATTTTTTTTTAATTCAGCTGGAATTGAAATCGCTGACGTCGTCATGCAATTGTAGAAATCGGTCGAGTTTATTCGCCTGGGTATTGATATCTACCACTTGAATCGGTTTTTAATTTCTGACATGAGCTGCAATGCAAATTGTGTTTCGGTGCTTAAAAAACAAGGTGTATCGAAAAAGATTAATTTCTCAGTTTAGTGATTTGGTTGGTCATTGTACCTACATTTGGACGTTATGTGGCAAATAAATCGGGAAAATTACACTTGATCATGAAAAAAGTTTTTGCCTCTCAATAAATCAACGTTTAAAAAACTAATGGTAATCTTTTAATTATAGTGTATTCTGGTGTCATTATCTCATCATTTATAACAGCAAAATAAATTTTTTTTGTGATACTTTCACGTCTACTTTTTCTTTTTCAGTTTACTGTCTTTAGAAAGTAAACAACCAATAGAAATGAAAAATAGTGGAGTGAGTATGAACGATAGTTTTTTGAAACGATAGTTCCTACTTACAGTTAGTTGTTATCAAAGATTCCGATTTCAAGCTCTTAACTCATCATCAGTTGAAGAAGTTGGAGTATTATTTTTCATCAGGTTGTTCCTATTCTAGTTTTTAAGAATCTTTGTATTATACTTATTTATCATTAACAAGTACTTAGTCTCTCGACCTGAACTGTAAGAGTGAACCCCCCGGACAAAGGCGTCGTTCCAATGAGAAGCTGGTTTTTAACGCGGCTCAATTATCGACATCCGAAAAGCGAGGATTATAACACAATTAAATATTACATTAATAAATACTGTAAGAATAAAAAATAAAAATTAAAATAATACCTTAATAATAGTAAATTAATGATAAAATTAATCAAAATTAAATTAATTGATTCGATGATTTTGTACTTCTAATATTATTTAGTTACATATTTAAAATAGGAGGTAAAGCATAATCTATTATACTGGGTGTTCGGCAACTCGTGTTACAAACTTTGCCCGTAGATTCTACATTCAAAATGGAACCAAAAAGTCCTAATTAACTATGGTCCGAACTCCGAATCACAACAGTTTCGGAGTTATTTCACTTTTTCTGATTATTTAAGATTTCACGACCTTGCTTCAAATACACAATGATAACTCCGTTGATACCATTCATCGCTAAGCTAAATTTCCAATAAAGTATTAACATTACTAAATTTGTAAACTTTCGTTAAATAAATGTTTTATTAGCGAGAACTCTGATAAAAAAATCTTCAAAGTTGGAAAAATTACTATGGTGATTCTAAACTAATATTTCCAAACCTAGAGACCAGCAAATTTCAGAAAACGTACTCCATTTAATATCCTTTTTAGTGGCGCAAATGCTTTTTTAATTACTTTTGTCAAAGAAGAAGAAATTGACTAGGAAAGAAAAAATGGTGTAGTGGTGGCTGATGGTGTAGTAAGGTGGAAAATTAAAAAAAAAGTAGGGAAATTTTGAATGAATTTTTTCGTTTGACTTCATTTATTTATATCTATAACTGTACATGTATTATATACAACCAGCAGATGGAATAATTTGTGTTTATTGCAATTTATTAATTTTTTTTTAAATTTGGGTTCGAAACCGAAATAGTGCAAGTGTTTACTTATTTATCAACACGACTGCAACTTTGATTAATGAATTATTGTATTATTATTATTTTCTGGAATAAAATAGTTTTTAGATTCAAAAGGTTTTTAGTTATCTATGTTTACTTATCGAGTCGTGGGTTCGAATCCCGCTCGTGACACAAACGTTTTCATTTCACCTAACTTCAATTTTTTTTTCATTTCAGTTCATTAGTTTTAATAATTTATTAAATGAAATAATAAGTAATTAATGAAATGATAAAACACTAATTGCCATGAATGTAAGAATTTTGTTGTTAAGGCGAGATTTCGGTTATTCTAAATTCGTTCAATTCATTAATCTTTATGTGAGGTATTGATTGAAATGAAAAATTTAGTGTCACGAGCGGGATTCGAAGTCGAAATCACTATAGCTCCTGTGGTAAAGCAGTGGCGTATTTAGCCGAAGGTCGTGGGTTCGAATTCCGCACGTGACACTGATTTTTTCATTTCAACCAATACCTTAGATAAAAATTAATTAATTTAAAAAAGTTATTTGGTCAATCGGAACACGAAATATAATGGATTTAATAAGTAAAAAGAAGTATATCGTCACTAAAGCCCTCCGAGGCCTATATCCGCCTATACCTTTTGTCGCCGAAAATCAAATAAATTACTCGACATTTGAAAAATGACAAAAAGTAGGGAAAATTCGAGAGGTGAGGGTGATGTGGGAAGTTGGTGTCCGAATGGATCGAAGTCACGAAGCTCAAGTGGTAGAGCAGCAGCGTATTTAGCCGAAGGTGGTCGGTTCGAATTCCGCTCGTGACACTAACTTTTGTAATTTCAACTAATAACTTACCTAAAGATTAATTAATTGAAGGAAGTCATCTGGCCAATCGGACCACGAAATATAATGGGTTATTCTAATCGTTGTGACTTAAAAGATGTGACATACAAATGATGTGAGCTTTTTAGTTGTAGAAATCCAATTTTATGGTTTTTGTAAGGCATATGAATTAAGATGAAATATTTTAGTTTAAATCTATTGCACGTTCGTTGATGACGTAAAAATCGCACATACGACCGACGCAATTAAAGCACCTATGAAACCTAATTAGTTCTAATTAATTTTTTTTAAATGTGGGGTTGAAAACGAGATAGTGCAAGTGTTCACTTGTTTATCAACACGATTGCAACTTGATTAAAGAATTATTCTATTATTATTCTCTGGAATAAAAGTGAGACTCAAAACGAAAGAGAAAGAGAAAGAGAGAGAGAGCGAGAGAGAGAGAGAGAGAGATTGTGAGAGAGAGAGAGGGAGAGAGAGAGAGTGAGAGAGTGAGAGAGAGAGAGAGGGAGAGAGAGAGAGAGAGCGAGAGAGAAACTAACTCAACGAAACCAAATTCCCGTAAATAACCTTCACCTTTTGCACGTAACACTGCTCATTTAATCTAATCTAACTTGCTCACTCAGCAAGCAAAGTCATCTACTATTGCGAACTTTACATCGTCAAAAGAATTACTTCGAATCCTCACACACACTGACTTATTACGTGACAAAGATCAGAACTCTCATTTCAAATTAAAAGTCCATTTAAATATCATTACTACAATAAACCATAACGTAAGTATTTGAACTGTTGGTTCCAGCGAATCAAGTCAGTGGAATTCAAAAATCCTTCGAAGCACAGCCTTCTTATCCGACTATACTATCCACATAAACAGATCAATCAATTTGTCCTCGAAAATGCGAGAAGTTGTAATAGGTGCGCGTAATACCTTGAACTCACATTTCAACCCATACGACCTTTTATTCCGAACCCGTCTTCAAAATGTCCAAACATGGTTGAAGCCAATGTACTAGTCCTCCATAGTAAGAAATGTGAATAGTTTTACTAGGTGTTAATAGTTTTTAATAGAAGTGAAAGTAATGGGTTATTAGTAGATTAAAGGACTTGCCTGCAAAGGACGTTTTGTATGAAAGACTACCAAGCAAAAAAAGTTCTTTTTTATTGTCGAAAATAAATAGCAAGCAATGTAAGTCCTTCTAAATTAGAAAAAAAGGAACAATCTTAAGCATAAAACGAATGTACCCACACAGATTCTCAGTAAAGACGAAGAGGAATTACAGGAAAGTAGCGCAATTAAGTATGATTAACTTGATTTCTCGAGTTCTTCGAATAGCCTAGTATAATGCCCATATTTACGCTCGTTCTAGCAAAGATTATTTTAAGATTTCTAGTAAACACAAACGTAAACATTTTAAATATATACAAACACATCAAGAAGTGGAGGAAATTGGCAAATTTGTTTATCTGAAAACCGTTAACTATGGTTTTTTCTCTATGTATTTTATGTACTGTAATAAAAAAGTTCTTGAGAAATGATTTGAATCTTATTTTTCAACCGTTTTTCTATTTAAAAATTACTTTTCTTTATATACGAATAGATTATTTCAATTTTCCTCCTGGCTGTATACTATTTTTGGTACGTGCGCCTGGAAAGACGTGAGCCAGTTTGTCCTTATCGGTCCGGCCAGCATCCTTGGCTTAGTGTGACTCTTGTAATCTAATGGGACCGCGGTCATAATCAGGAATTATATCGCCCTCACCACTGAAATGACCCCCTGGGGCTTCTTTAAAGGGCCGTAATGCGACTACACCCAGTATATCACTCTCATTAGCCCGGAGGCCTGGCCAAATTCGATACTCTGTCGTGTGAAGGCTGGAAGCGATATTTCTTGTTAGTTAATTATTATTAGTGGAGCGATAATTTACGACTTTTTAAAATAGGCACTTATCTTGTTGATTCAACATATTTATTTACGAATTCTTTTGTTTTCACCGTATCGTTCGTGTCACCGAATCTCGTTTCAAAATAAATGGATTCGGAAATTTTAGTTTATAAAATCCACTAATAGAGAAATTCCATAATTATGATTTTTTTATATATAAGAACTATTATTACATTCAAATTTATATAGAAACGGCGCAAAGAATTAGCTAAACTCTCATAAACGTTAGGTCGTGATGGTTTAGTATCATTACACGCCGTAAAATGTGAAGTCTGATTCTGTGATAGCAAGATTTTGTTGTGGCTGAAAGTGTGTTGTGTGGGAGGGTGAGAGAGAGAAAGAGAGAGCGAGAGAGAGAAAGTGAGAGAGGAGAGAATAATTATTTAAAAAAATAATAATGTAAGAAAATACAATCATAGAACATCCTATAATTTAAAAAAAATTCTACTAATGTAGGAAAGATGAAGATAAAGAGGTAGCATTGTAATTATGCTCAAATATAAATCCACTATATAAAAAAATAATAATAGTAGCATTACCAATTTCAATGAAGAGGGAAGGAGTTGTATGACGAAAGAAAAAATGAAGCAGTATTTGAAGAAAATGAACGGAGAAATAAAAAAGAGACAGAGAATGTACTAACAATAAAAAAATTAAATGAATATGAAATACTAGAAAATACTAGACGTTGAAAAAATGAAAAATGAACATTCAATGTAGCAAGTTACATAATAATTTTTGAGGGAGAGAGAGAGAGGAGAGAGATTGCGGGAGAGGTTGAGAGAGAGAGGAGAGAGATTGCGGGAGAGGTTGAGAGAGGAGAGAATAACTATTTAAAAAATATAATCATTGAAAATCCTATAATTAAAAAAAGTATTTTCTCCTTATGTAGGAGAGATGAAGATAAAGAGGTAGCACTGTAATTATGTGTAGTGATTAGTGACCGTTAATCGAGTTTTATTTAGAAATCGTGAGATGCGATCTGGTGTAATGTTGGTTTCAGAAAAACATTTCCTTTATCGTGCCAACGTTTCGATCTTTATTGAGATCATCTTCAGGGCCTGGGATTTACAAACATTGTTTACATATAACAATTACAAAATCCAACGTATATAAACACAAAATAGCAAAATCTCACTGGCACTCTCGACACGACACGCAAGAATGACACAACTACACAGCAGACAAACACTTTGAGTGAGTAGAAATACTTTGATTGAATATATAAAAAAAATATATTTTGCATTGTATAAATTCACTTTCCACATCGAAAATGTAATTGTTATATGTAAACAATGTTTGTAAATCCCAGGCCCTGAAGATGATCTTAATAAATATCGAAACGTTGGGACGATAAAGAAAATTTCAATGAAGAGGGAAGGAGTTGTATGACGAAAGAAAAAATGAAGCTGTATTATGAAAATGAACGGAAAAATAAATAACAGACAGAGAATACACTAACAATAACAAAAATGAAATGAATAGGACATAATAGAAAATAGAAGGCGATGAAACATAAACATTCAATGTTGAAAGTTACATAATAATTTTAATAGAAATAATAAAATGAAAGAGATTGGAAAAAAAAATAAGGGGAGTTACGGAAAACGTACAGTAGGTAAGTAACAAAGAAAAAGCTAACAACTAAAAACATTTCAAATAATAACGAAAGCATTGGATTTATTTCAAGAAAACTCTCAATGGGGAGAAGAGTACAGAGAAAAGTAAGAGATAGAAAGAAATTTCCAATTTCAATTGAGAGGGAAGTAGTTGAACGACAAATGAAAAGATGAAGCGGTTTTATGAAAATGAACGGGGAAATAAATACCAGACAGAGAATGTACTAACAAAATTCAGTGAATATGAAATCTAAAAAATAGAAGACGTTAAAAAAATGAAAAATAAACATTCAATGTAGCAAGTTACATAGCAATTTTAAAAAGAGAGAGAGAAAGAGGGTGAGAGGAAGAGTTAGGGAGAAAGAGAGGGTGTAAGAGACAGACAGCCGGTCATGCAGAGAGAGAGAGAGAGAGAGAGAGAGAGAGAGAGAGAGAGAGAGAGAGAGAGAGAGAGAGAGAGAGAGCGATGTTGACTAAGTTCTCCGGAACTTGGATCGAGAATGGCCGTTTTTCGACTCGTCTTCACAGACGGGTCTAAGAGCGGCGATGGTGTGGCATGTGTGCTTGTATTGCGAGGGTATGTCCTGTGAACATAATCCTTCCCCGCACTTCAGACTTTACACGGCGGAATTGTAAGCGATTTGGCATGCGCTTGACGTGATTCAAGACGTTGGTGGTTCTGCCTACCTAGTCAGCGTGGTTGCGGCTCTCCGTGACAGTTATCCGTAAGAAATCAATGGGACTGGAAACTCCTGAAATTGGTTTTTGCCGTAACACCGCGGTACCCGAAACCACTAGGTGTACATTCCGTTCCCGAGAACTCATCGTCAACAAGACAAGAGGATCTTTAGCTTCCGCACCTAGCCTAGGCCACACCTTCGGCCTTACCGGACGTTTTGATTCTCAAGATGAGAGCTGGCGCACCTCCGCATACGACGGAATGGTGTTACCATCGCAGCATTGGTGTAGAGGCGCCCCTGCCCCTAAGAGCCGAGACAACCTCACTCTCCGCTTGTTCACTCCGAATGGTCGGGCCCACATTGTGCATCGGGTCGTATGCCGTACGCAAAGGGCTAACTAGCCGAAATACATCAGCCTGTTCTCCCGCGTACTCCCTAGATAGAGAAGGTACTCCCTGAGTATAGGGGCCCCCCAAGCGTAGAAACTTCCGGGAACGCCACGACAGCGGTTTAGTTTAAAGTGGAATTGCTAACCACACCCTAGATGAGCACCGCCTACGGTAAAGTCTCTTATCAAACTCAGCCTACACTTGCCATGCGAATTCGAGGGACACCATAGGCTCAGCCTAGGTGGTCCGATCCTTCGCTTCCCCAAGGGTACCACGCCGGTCATACGCACAACAATGCAAAGCGTACTCGAGTCAGAGACACCGATTCACTACCCGTTTCCGTTCGCTTACTCACGCATTCGAGGGACTATTCAGCATGATCATCGCGTCCTCAACGCTTACACGCAGTCGTCCGGTCCGGGGGTAATTACGCTGGCTATACGCAAGCTTCACGAAGGTCACAGATAGAAGACAACCTCTGTCTAATTTCCCGCCAGGGGCGTCACCACGCGCCACCACGAATCCGTTCCTATTGTAACTTGGGCTGAATTTGGAAAGTAGTTACCCCATGGTACAGACGGCCATACACCCTCCCCCGTCTGTGCAGACAGGATCTAGTGCACTGGCCCTCGAGTGACTCTGCTAAGACACCCGCCGCCCAAGCCGACCCTATGCCGACACGAGTACAGCTTGTGATTTAGAGAGGTTGCCACGCCCTCTGGGGTGCACCATTATTTTGTGCCCGGATACCCCCCTTGCAACCAAGGGTTGGGAAGTGTCACAGGATAGAATGAAGGAACTCGGATTGAGAAAAAGGGCCGTTGATGAAAGGTGGCACACGGCACGTTTCGGGTTCTCGAGTCTCAAACCACACTATACTACCCGTCGTCGTCGTAGTTCCACACATAGTGGGCCACGACTCCCAGGGTGTACCACCAGGTATACACCATCATATCTAAATCAAGGGCGAGACTGTGCAGATCGTGTTTTCATTACCTGGATGAAGATACGGAACGTCTTGGCGCAACCCCGCCAGACTGATAAATTTAATAGTGAAATAAATTATATATTTGGTAAGTATACATAGATTATAACTTTTATTGAAAAAAATTCAAACGAATTCGTGCTTGAATAAAAAATCAGGAATGGAATAATAACTATAAAGAGAAGATAAAATATTGATTCAATTGACATGGATAATACTTTGAAATGGAGACTGGAATAAACAAAAGATATTTCATGCCAAGAGGCACTTGATTGATCAAAAGTAATCTAGGACACATTGTTTTGTTGGCTTGAGTCAAATCAGTCTAATCCGTCATACGACAAGAACAAACATTGTATTTTCGGTTTGCAAATGTTTTGCCATCCTCAATAATAGACTTCATTTATCCATACGGTTGACCAAGGGTTCGTAAAACCCGTCTAGTCCCTCAGGACGTCGTCAGCCGATAGGCACAGGCCGTTGTTGAATCAAAGAATCACGTTTTACTGCCGGGCGCCCCTTTAGATTGCAAGTCATAAGAAGTAAGTTGTAAAAGTAAGAAAATCGTTTTCTTTATTGGACCGCTTTCTGATCCGATACTTTCTCAAAGATAATCAAGGCTGAAAGCGGGCATCACGCGAGCTTCCACATCCAGCTCGGATTGCATTAACATCCGATTAAAACTTCAAACCAACTTTTGATAAATAATGTTCCAAGGTGGAAAACAAGTTTTACGTGACGTCATTATAAAGAAGAGAAAAAATAGGAAACGTCCGGAGGCTCACCTTGATGTTGCTTGGGACTTTAGGTTTGGGGGGCGGCTGGGGTGGAGGAGGAGGCATGTCCCCCCTTTCCACGTCATCATCATCATTTAAACCGTCTTCATCTGAAACAGAAAACAATTAAATTATTACCTTTTCGTGCAATTATTAGAGCAACGGGATACAAAAAGCTATGCATAATTGTTAACCATCGAATTCAGTAATTATACTTTCACAATCATGAGAAATGATGCAAAACTAAATTTAAGAACTAGGTTTCTTGTCAATTGGCTAAATGGACATTCTCGGTTTTGATCATCTTTGATCCATATCCCGAACCCTTTTTCAAAATCATCCAAAACATTAAAAACACCAATGGGCTAGTCATTTCCTACCTAGTAAGGAAATATGATTAGTTTTGCAAAACGAGTGAAAGTAATGGGTGGGGGAGACTACAGACTTCCAACCGAAAAAAAAGTTTTTTTTTTTTATTGTCATTAATAAATATCACGCTATCTAAGTAGGCTTAAATTAGCAAAAAGGAACATTGTTAAGAACAAAAAAAACAATGTAATTGTCATGTTCTTGGCACAGATCCTCAATAAAGAAGAACAGGAATTACACTCAAGTTCCATGATTACTATTACCATCAATTTACAGTGATACGGCGCAAAGAATAGGCTAAACTCTCAAACACGCTAGGTCATGATGGTTTAGTATCTTTACACGCCGTATAGTGTTTTGCTACTTCTGTGATAGCAAGATTTTGTTGTGTGTGCATGTGTGAATGAGAAAGAGCGAGAGCGAGAGCGAGAGAGAGAGAGAGAGAGAGAGAGAGAGAGAGAGAGAGAGAGACAGAGAGAGAGAGAGGGAGTGAGAGAGAGAGAGGGGAGAGAATAAAAAATAAATAATTAAAGTAAGCAAATATAAACATTGAACGTCCTACAATTAAAAAAATTTCTACTTATGAAGGAAAGATGAAGATAGAGAAGTATGCTTAAAAATAAATTCATTATATAAAAAATAGTAATAGTAGCATTAACAATTTCAATATAAAAAAATAACATTTATGCCTAATAACCAATTTGAATCTCCTGGGCGAATGAATTTTTGTCCGAGGCATTGGTGAACTTTCTACATGAACGGACGTAAAATGTGAATATTGGCATAAGATGATTAAAGGCCAACCAGTAAAAAATTGCCTTCACGTCCGGCAAACATGATACCAATTTTCAACCACTTAAACAATTCTGCCGGAGGTTTTCGATCGGGCCGAAGTCGGGCCGGCCGTAACAAAAGTTCCCCCCTCAAACTCTGCTGAGTGAGAGTTTTCCACTTAATTAACAGGCTTAGTTATTATCAGGTGGAACGGTAACGGCGCACCTCGTTTTTGATTCATGTCTCTTACACTTTATTAATTTGGCACTAAACCAAGTTGGCCGTTGGGCTAAAAAACCTCCAATAATGGGAAAGCAGTGGTAGAAAACGTGACCCCTTAAGCGGCTTGTTGTTTCAAATTCACTTTTATTAAGAATATCCTATCATTAATCTTAGGGAAAGTAGTAATAACGGCAATAAATCTAAAAAATTGGTTTAATTAAGTGGTTAATTAAGTTTTGTATGATTTATTACTATTAAAAGTATTATTTTTATGATTGAATTTTTTACATTCATTTGCATATGCATCCCATTATAATATTTTCTATTTTTACCTTAATCTCTCCTCTTTTATATTTGATTTAACATTAAACTCATGAGGGACACATTTAATTTTTTTAATTTCTTAATATATTTCCTATGTGTTTACCGACTCAAAGACCACCATCTAACATAATTTTTTTATGCATGTTATTTATGCAAATTGACGCAGGTTACTTTTAAATATTTTTTGATAAGTAATTAGTTGAAATTTCAAAAAATGTCACTGTTAAGTGGTAAACTAAAGTTACAATAATAATTATTTTTAGCGTCTAATATTTATTTGTTCAATTCAGATTTTAATAAAAGAAGAGAGAGATATAAAGAAAGAGAGATAAAGTTAGAGAAAGAAATATAAAGATAGTGAATAAGGGAGATAGCGACAGAAAGAGGGAGCGTGAAAGAGAGAGAGAGAGAGAGAGAGAGAGAGAGAGAGAGAGAGAGAGAGAGAGAGAGAGAGAGAACGAGAAATAGAGAGTTTGAGGGAAGTAGGGAGAGAGAGGAAAAGAGGGAGAGAGAACGTGATTAAGAAAAGAATTGAGTTGGTTNTGTTGACATTCATACAAATGAGTAATCCTGTAAACGTAAACAGAATATTTTATATAGATTTTTTTTAATGAAAACTTAAAATCCTGCATTATTTTCCGGACAACCCGATAGATAGATAGAGAGAAAGAGAGAGGAAGAGAGTGAGAGTAAGAGAACGCGACTAAAAAAAGAGATTGAAGAGTACGAGGTTGGTTGAGTTAAAAGATCTCGCAATTTTTGGTTGCGAATAACGAATAATATTAAAAAATACATAAATGGAGTTAGACAGATTAATTTAATTAAGCTAATATTAGTAATAAGCTAATAAATTATAATTATATATAATCATATATTATAAGTATAATAATAAACTGGAAGGGAAAAAGAAAGCCTATTTTAAAAAAATTGAATTTTTTGGCGTTATAAGATTCGGCGTCAATTTAGCCAGGCATTATATATCGCGTCGAACAAGGCTGAAAATGGCAAGACCCTGCCGTAAAAACTTTCTCTTGTTCAATTATAAGTGATGCAAGAGTGAAGTTGGCGGCCGGCTCCTTGGCGTGGCACATGCGTGTCCGCCGCTGCGCGTTCACGTGTCGACCGGGTGCATAAAAGTCGGCTCACGTAGCGGTTAATGTACACCCGGTGGGAAACTGCGGAAGCCGAAATGCGTATCACGTATTGGACCTATTCAGTTATAATGTCTGCTATCTTCGCATCAACTCGCCACAAGGGCCTCAGCATGCAAACCTAACGATAACAGTTCTGCGGACTATTTGATTACCGTACTACTTCCACTCCGGTTTAACCTTTATTTTTGAACAATAATATAAAAATGATAACTAAAGACACTTCAAAAAAAGTCCAAAGATAAAAATCATTCTCACAAACGGTAATATATTATATAAATAAGCGCGTATTTTTTATATGTGTTATATACAGCATTAAAGATTTACCCTTGGATATTGGTAGACTATTGGAATTAGCTCAAAATGCATCTTTTTTAATATAGATTTCAATAAATATTGGAGTTCATCTATAATGTAACAACACTTATGTTCTTCGATGTAGAGGAACAAGTAAAAAAAAAAAGAATTACATATTTATTTAAATTATAATCATTAACTAACTAATCATTGCATACCGTTTGTATACACATAGAGTAATATAGATTAAAATTTGAAACAAACAAACACTTTTTTTATTTATTTTTTTATGTTTTTAATGGGGTTCGCAACAACAGGTCAATTAACAACGGGGTGCTGGTATTTTTGCAAAAAAAAAGCACATTTTTAAGTATGTTGGCCTAAACCATCAACGCTCTCAAATACTTTGTTTTAAATAACTTAAAAAAATTAACTTAAAATAATAAAAAAGAATGTGATTGCCATTATATGATCAATGGCTGTGCTCTAGAAAGACTTGATGTGATTAAAGGCTTTTTGTAAAATATTTTGTAACAACATAAACAAAATTCAAACTAATGGTACGAAAATTGTAGGATTTATCTCAAGGAAGTCAGTGGACTTTAATAGTAAGTTCGTTTCAAATAATTAAGGTTTTGGTTGAGATAAAAATGTCAGTGTCACGAGCGTGATTCGAACCCACGATCTTCGGCTGAATATGCCGCTGCTATACCACTTGAGCTATCGTTACTTCGATCCCCTCGGACACTAACTTCCCATCTCAACCCCAAATTTTGCATTTTCCCTCTTTTTTGCCATCGGAGATGAGAAGTTAGTGCCCGAGTGGATCGAAGTCACGATAGCTCAAGTGGTAGAGCAATGGCGTATTAAGTCGAAGGTCGTGGGTTCGAATCCCGCTTGTGACACTGACTATTTTATCTCAATCAAAACCTTAATTAATTGAAAAGAATTTATTTGGTCAAGCGGAGCACAAAACCTAATAAAATTTAATAGTAAGACAGCCTCCAAAGTGTTAAAATGTTAATATGTGAGACCAATCCTTGAATATGGTAGTGTAATTTGGGCCCCTATGTACAATAAGCCTACTTTGTTTTGGGAAATAGCCCAAAAAAGGTTCTTAAGAATTGTAGCATTTTAATTAAAAATTAAAAGAGAACCTCATGAGTATGGTCCACCTTTGAATAAAATGGATATCCTCTCTCTGGAAGATAGAAGATTTCTCATTGACATGCTGTTCCTCCATAACTTGTTACATTCTAAAATGCATATTCCCAAGCTACTTGAATATGTAAGAATTCATGTACCTCAGTTTAATTCGAGGATAATTAAGGCTTTTTATCTAACTCCTAGTCAAACAAACTATATGAAATACAAGGCAATAATCAGGTTAATGCTGGAAGGGAGTGAACTTAATATTAATTGGTTTTTCTCTAGCTTACATCAAATTAGAAACACCATAATAATTAAGAAAATAAAGCTTTATGTCACGAATGTTAGTCACAAAAATGTATTACTCTATGGGAGTCTCTTGTAAATAAAATAAGATAAAATCAATATTTTGTAAGTATAAAATAACATGTAATTTACTACTGATCATTTTTGCCCGTCTATCCTTGCTGAATTGTCCTGATCAGACGGGAATGAAACGCCAAGACACACTGAAAATCCGAAACGCGCCTGATCGACCAACTTTTAGGTAGACCAAAATGATGTGCAACGACGAAATTTTTATGATACTAGTTCACTGAGAAGACCTATTTGAAAAAAGTCCCACCACCAACCATTCTTGCTATTAAGCCCTCAGAGCAGTAGAAAATAATATGTCTTATTCTTCTTTTGCTCGTCATTGTAATCTTTTAATGAAATGAAGTTTTTTGTCACCCTACCAAAAATAAAGAAAAAAAGAGTTTATAACCGTTTGGATAATAATAAGAAATCAAAATTATATTAATAAAATCATAAACATCATACTGCCTAACAGTTCCAAACCTGAAACATTAAAGAAAAAGCAGCCATCAATTCCCTATTTTCTAGTTCTTTCAATTAATAATTTTTTAAAGTATTTTTTCAATGCGAAATAAATATTATAAACAAATAAATTATGAAAATATGTTAAATATCTGGTGGTTAGTGACCGTTAGTCGATGATTATTCGGAAATTGTGAGATGCTGTTTGGTGTGATGTAGGTTTCAGAAAAATATTTTCGTTATCGTGCCACCGTTTCGATCTTTATTGAGATCATCTTCAGGGCCTGGGATTTACAAACTTTGTTTACATTTAACAAATGCATGTAGGATGTGGAAAAAAGTGAATTTATACAATGAAAAAAAAATTTTTTTTTAATTTTTTATATTCAATCAAAGTATTTCTACTGACTGAAAGTTTTTATTTTCTGTGTAATGCTGCCATTCTTGCGTGTCGTGTGAGCGCCAGTGAGATATTGCTGTTTTATGTTTATATACGTTGGATTTTGAAGGGGTGGGGAAGGAAGTCGGTATAGAAAGACATTTTTATGTGAGGAGTCGACTTCTTTGAGGCGAAAAGAGCCGACAGTAGCCGGACTATCCTTTCAGGATTATATAGACGGGGATAAATAGGAAAAGGAAAGCTAAATTGTTGATAAATTAGACTATGTAAAAACGTTTGATGTGTGGAATGTGATGAATGTTTTACATGTTTTGTGTGATGTGATGATATATGTATGTTATCTATATTGAATTTGATTAATGATATTGGCGTAACTGAGTTTACATGTGTCTGTTCTGTAAGTGATGAATATATTAAATATTTTGAAAAAAATAATGTCAATTTACAATTTTCGCAGAAATAAATCTTATTATTGGAAATGACACTGGTTCCCTGAAACTTTGGAAAATCGTGATTTTTAATGATAAAAAAACGCATTCAAACAATAAGGCATAAAAAAAGAAATTTTTCTTCTAGAAAATATCCAAGCCTATTTAAGGTATTTTTTTAATTAGGATTTTTTACCCCGTTGTTGAGCATATATACCAAATGTATTATATGCATATGTGACATGCCCAGTCACAAATAAGTAAAGATGGGACTAATGAGCCATTGATGCATCTAACAGAGGGGTCCAAAATATAAAATGGCATGGATGTGAATGGCAGAGTGCGCTTCGGTACGTGAGAGGGTAAGCATAATCTAATTTGCAAAGTTACAGAAAAATAATTTTAAAAAACGTTCCAAGCTCGGAGGGCCCCGCTTTTTCTTATCCCGTTTTAATTATAGGGCTATATAATTTCATTATTTTTGGTTTTCATTTTGTTTTTTTTAAAAGAGATAATTTTAATTCGCTTGGTAAAAAATATGATTAAATTATTTCGTTTCATTCTTCTTCTTTTTTCTTAACTTTGTTTATTATCCTTAAATTAATTAGCTTTATCAAACTGAGAAGCAAGTTCGTGACACTTCAAGTCAATTTGTGGTTTTACGTAAGATAAGAAAATATGGAGTATTGTGTTAATAAGGTAAGATTTATAAAAAATATAAAACTCAAATCACGTTGCTAGAAACGTCATCTCTCAATTCCATAAATACAAAATTTACAAAAATTCCGAAAAATCATTTACGAATCGATTAAAATGTAAGTAAAAATTTATTACCCGGCTTTGCTCTTAATAACCCATTAAGCGCAAAATTAATCTTAATTTTTAATGGCATTGTAATCTATGAGTAAATGATTTTCTGTTGTTTTGGTAAATTTCCTTTCAAACCGTCATAATAAAATCAAATGAATTTCTGATCTCGTTTAACTTGGTTTACACTAAACTAAGTATGTTGTAATTAATGTAATGATAAAAATACACATTTTATTTACATATTTATTTATGTCGGGGGCATGTTTTCTCGCCGGTCCGGTATTCCAATTAAAAGTCATAAACCTGAATTTTGCCCCAATTCAATATTATTACAACTCTTGAGAAACCGACAGTCTTTTTTAGCCTAATGCAACAACGTATACACTTTATATTATTACAAGTAAAATAAGAATGATAAATTATATAAAAAATTTTCAAACTTTTTACTTTATTTAATCAATTCCAAATTATTTACAATTTTCAAAAAAATCGGAGGTAGTTGATACGGAAATATTTTAGAAAAAAATTAACGACCACCGATCCATAAGAAACTTTACGATGGGTTAGATTGTAATGTCTTTAACCTATATCTTTGCGTGATGCCACTGACCTTGGTAAATAAATCAGAACAGGGAATATAAAATAAAATGTTAAAAGGAGGGAAAATTTGAAAGGTTGGGTTGAGATAAGAGGTTAGGGTCCGAGTGGATCGAAGTCACGATAGCTCAAGCGGTAGAGCACCGGCGAATTTACCCATGGTCGTGGGTTCGAATCCCGATCGTGACACTAGATTTTTGATTTCAACCAAAACCTTAATTAAATGAAAATAATTTATTTGGTCAAGCAGACCACGAAACCTAATACAATGTAGTAAGCAAAAGGAAGTATATTTCACTAAAGCTCTCCGTGGCCATTTCATTTGTCGCCGAGAATCAAAGAGATTACACGACATTTGAAAAATGGCAAAAAGGAGAGAAAATTCAAAAGGTGGGGTTGAGATGGGAAGTTAGTGTCCGAGTGGATCGAAGTCACGATAGCTCAAGTGGTTGAGTAGCGGCGTATTTAGCCGAAGATCGTGGGTTCGAATCCCGCTTGTGATTTTGACTAGATTTTTGATTTCGACCAATACTCAACATAAAGATTAATTAATTGAAAGAAGTTACTTGGTCAATGTTTGGAAAGTTTCTGTCAATTTAAATAGTAAACGGGCTCAATGCGTTTTTGAAAGACTCCCTTCTTGAATTTTTTGGATATCTTTCCAGGTACTATTTAGTTACAGATGCATGTAATTGCTTCTCTCAATTCCAACGTGTAGTAAAGGGCTTTTTACTCACTAAGAGCCTAATTCTAGAATAGGTATACGTACTCCTGTTCCTTGGCCATCACGTTAAAATAATTCATCTCAATTAGATTTGGTTTGTTTTTGTATTTGCCCGCGTTACCTTACTAATCAAGTTTATGGATTTTTTCCCCCTGTTTGACCCCTCGTCAGCGATACCCAATGGCCAGGTGAATGATAAACTCTTCTGTATGACAAGAGTTAATTTTACTTTTTACTTAATTTTTACTTTTTTATGATACATTTGAAACAATTTTTAATGTTTCTTGGATTCTTTTCATGAAGTAGACAACCATTTTCTTTTTTCATTGATATCGATTCCGGGGCATAAGCTTCCCCTCATCAGTCTTTTTTCTTCTGAAAAAGAATCTGGGGTAGTATGAATAAATGAGTGAGTGTAATTATTAGCTTGAATGAAAGCGCTTATCTCCAATATGGTGAGTGGGTGTACGTGTGAATGTCATTTATTAGCGTGAATGAAATATCTTCAATTACCGTAAGGAATATATAATTCTCTTAAGTAGTGTGGGTAGTAGTGTGAATGTCATTTATTAGGGTAAATGAAAAGAGTTTATCCCCGATTACCATAAGGAATATATCATTCTCTTAGGTAGATCGAAGTCATGATAGCTCAAGTGGTAGAGCAGTGGCGTATTTAGCCGAAGGTCGTGGGTCCGATTCCCGCTCGTGATTTGTTTTTCCTGTTTGACTCCTGGTCAGAGATACCCAATGGGCAGGTAAATGATAAGCTCTTCTGTACGACAAGAATTAATTTTACTTTTTACCTAATTTTTACTTTTTTTATGATACATTTGAAACAATTGTTAATGTTTCTTTGGTTTCTTTTCATTAAGTAGACAACCATTTTCTTTTTTTATTTAAGTTTAAGTATTTTATTTTATTTTAAGAAACAAATACAATTGTATGCACTGTGACCCCACGACAATACCTATATATATATATACACTGCTGGGGAAAAATGAAAAAAAAAAAAAAAACCTTACGACCAATATTTATTGTGATGCGCGTCTAGTCTATGTATAACATAATGTATGAATCGCTAGTGTATTTAATAAATTAAATAAATTTTTTTATTGATATAGATTCGGGGGCATAAGCTTCCCCTCATCAGTCTTGATTTCTTCTGGAAGAGAATCTGGGGTCATATGAATAAATGAGTGAGTGTAATTATTAGCGTGAATGAAGGAGAAATGGCGACTATTTTGGTGTAATGTGAGATATTTTATTACGGTGAATGAAGGCGCTTATCCCCAATGTCAATTCTCTTAGGTAGTGTGGGAGTATGTGTGAATGTCTTTTATTTACGTGAATGAAAAGAGCTTATCCCCAATTACCGTAAGGAATATATAATTCTCTTAGGTAGTGTGGGAGTATGTGTGAATGTCATTTATTTGCGTGAATGAAAAAATCTTATGCTCTCATTTATCGGGTTTGTGGTCAAGATAAACAGCAAGGTTTTGTTTTATTGCCAAGCTTTCGACTATATATTTAGTCTTTCTTAAGGCGCTAAAATGACAAAAAACGATTATCAATATAGTAATTCAAGAAGAAATACACATTTTTTTGTTTAGGACTTACAAATTTGATGGCATAAAAATTGGGACTATGAAAAAATTCTAGGGTGTAGATTACCAATAGAATGTATGTATGTACAAAAAGATCCCAATGCTTGCAATTTGAAAACCGATTACAATAATATTAGTACCATATATTCAAATTTATTAACAAAAAATAATATTTAAAAAAAATAATAGATTGTAATCTAGACAATGCATGTACATAGTATTTATTTATTTACATTTATTTATTTATTTTGTATTTATTTATTTATGTATTTATTTATTTATAATTTCTGATATTTGTAAAAAAACCTTCCAACAGAGGGAAATTTTGCATTAGTACGTTGGATATTATGTAAGAACTGCATCTAAATGGCCTGTTATCTTCTTCGAGTGATATCGTATAGTGATAAAGAAAGGCAAGTTTTTATTTTTTTACTTGTAACGTGATATTGTATGTTCGCAATTATTTATAAATTTATGACATTGTTTTTGTAAGTTCTAAAAAAAATTATTTTTTCTTGAATAACTATTGTATATTGATAATCGTGTTTTGTCATTGTAGCTCCTTAGGAAAGACTAAACATACAATCGAAATCTTGGCAATAAAACAAAACCTTGCTGTCTATCTTGACCTCAAACCCGATAACTGAGAGCATGAATTAGCTGGTTGATAAACTACATCGTTGAAAAGAGCTTATCCCAAATTACCGTAAAGAATATATAATTCTCTTAGGTAGAATGGGTGAATGGGTGTTTGTGTGAATGTCATTTATTAGCGTGAATGGAACCAGGTTATTTCCAATTACCATAAGGAATGTATAATTCTTTAGGTAGTGTGGGTGAGTGGGTGAATGTCATTTATTAGCGTGAATGAAAAAAGCTTATCCCCAATTATCGATTATTTTGTGCTTGTGTAAATTTTATGTATTAGTGTGAATGAACAGACTTACGACCAATTACTCCAAAGAAAAGCAAATACTTTGGGATAATATGGATGAATATTTGTGATGTAATAAATTACACCCTAATAAATTAGGGTGAATGAAGAGGCTTACCACCTATGGCCTCAAAAGAATACTCTTGGAGGGAGGCTAGTTCTAGAATAAAGGAAGAGATGATTACCGTCGTATCATATAACATGATAATTTAATAATAATATTAAATGATAATAGTATCAACCTACTGCAATTTAAATAAATAAGAGATGGATACAGATGAGGTCACAAAATCTTTTTTGACCTCATCAGGACCCATCTCTTTTTTTATTTATATGTTAACATAATTGGAATAACAGCAAGACAAAAGTAAAGAATAAGAGAGAGAGAGAGGGATAGAGAAAAAGAGAGGATGGGAGGGAGTTGCTTGTAAAATTAATGGTAATAGTCTTGGATGAAACGTCCAGCCGATAAGGGATAAAAAGAGGTATATTAAGGAGGCGGAGGAACGAACGTTACCAGGGTTGAATCGGCCAAAATATATTGTCTGCATTTTTCCCAGTTTCCACTTTATAAAGACCAGTTAAAAAGCCTTTTTTCGGCCACAACAAATGCCCGAGGATTAGTCAGAAAAGTGGTGATGTATCGTATCGAGGAGGGCGGAGAGTTGCCAGTTATGGTACCGAAGTCAGAAGACATTTGAAAGCCGTTGAAAAATGCGTAAAGATCAACTTGGAAAATTAATTACCACAGTTAACAGACCTTGTTTGACAAATGCTTAGCGGGAGAGTTTCAACAATGGAATTTCCCCTCTGCTCTATTGTCGCCGTCGTGGCAATCGACGAGCGACGCCCTGGCAAAACGACCGTGTATCAACTCCGCTGAATACAAATGAGTCGGGTCGTTAGGGGCTGTTGCGTGGTTTAGGCATCGACCTCCGATCGAGCCACCGGCACTAAAAATCTCATCAGAGAAAAACGAACAAAACATTTCGTTGGAAGGACGCGTTTCTTATTTTTCGACGTGGTGTGAAATGAACGCTATTCAACGAAAAAATGCGTTTGCGTCCCGTCTTTTAAAAGTTACAGACTTTCCTTCAAAGGGAGTTCTTTAGTATCGATCCTTTGCTAAAAATCGCACGAAGGATCGTTTATAAAACTCAAATAACTAGGTTAAAATTTTAATTTTTGTTTTAATTTTAATAAATTGTAATATTAATTTATAATCAAATTTTGCAATTGTAGCTCAGTGAGGAGTTACCTATTTATTGGTGTTCAACCGGATTTTCTCCATCTTTAAAAAAAATATAAAACTAACTGCAAAAACTGCCGATGCAAAGACATCGACTTTGTCCTTCACTTAAGAAACAAAGCAGGAAGTTATTTTTTCTTTTTCAGATTTCACAAAAAAACTAATTATGATTATTCACTTATAATGTTTAAGGAATTAAAAAGTGCTTTTCTGTTTATTTTAAGCTTTAAAGAAAATTGAAATTAAATAAATAAGTAATAACTTAAATAGTTTTTTTTACTCTTCTTTTCCGGTTGTTGACTTCAAAACTTTACTTGGGTGGCTTTACAGGAACTAGCCAACTATCATATTCATCATCATTTTCTTTTATTGATATCGATTTCGGGTGAATAAGCCTCCCCTCATCAGTCTCGTTTTCTTCTGGAAAAAGATTCCCCGATAGAGATCACCGACAATCTATCTACTTGAATTGTTTATCTACTCTAAAACTACATGAAGTGTCATGTGTAGTCGGTATTTCTCGAAAAGGTCGAATTAACCTTTTGAGAAATACCGTTTCAAAAACTTTCCCTTATGTATGTTAAGTCTGCACTTTTTAATATTATATTTTATTTTTCTTGGTTTTTGTATTATTACAATAATATCCTACTTCTATTTTTGTTTAACTTTGCCAGAACTGGTATGTATTAAATATTTACTTTATGTTATCATTTTTCATTCTCGAAGGTGGGATAAAAGGTCATATAAAAAAAAAGTTTTTCTTTTAATCCACACGTTTCGGATTTATTTTAATCCTTCCTCAGGTGAGTTAACGCCTATACGCAGAACAAATATTTAGTGGTTAAAACAGTGGTCGTCAGTCATTAATATTTTGTAACAGTTTATTTTAAAAAAGAGCCATTGTGGTACATATTTAAGTCTTTCAGACGCCGAACAAACGTTATGAGTGTGGTCACACTTTGGGGTGAGTGTGTGACGTCTGAAGAGTAAAAGTAAGTTATTAACGAGAATGGAGTGAGTTCGACCCCGTGTTGTGCTTGTGTTAATTTATTGTAATGAATGTGATTTATTAGCGTGAAAGAAGGGGTTCCTTATAACCTCGCCCCGAGGAATATCGAGTATTCTGGGGTGAGTGTATGACGTCTCGAGAGTAAAAGTAATTTATTAGCGTGAAAGAAAGGGGTTGCTTATACCCCCGCCCCGAGGAATATCGAGTACTTTGGGGGAGTGAATGCGACCAGACATCTATATTTGTGGTGATGTATATATATATGTATTGTATGGTTTGTTTCTATTCTGTATTTGACAACCTGAGGTACAAACGAGAGACTAGCATTTTTTTAGGATTTCGACATAGTATATACTTGAAATCACAGTCAGTGACCAGATCGAGACGCTCAAACGGTTGAAGATAGAAAAAAACGCGCAAAAGAAGAGAAAAAGAAGGAAAACACGCAGAGGGCTGACCTGTTTGTCGGCCCATAAACTTCTCACTTTATTATTTATTATTAAGTCTTTTCCACGTAAATCTGCAATTAACGATGATACTATTAAGTATTCCAGACTTTAAATAATTCCTGAACATGATTAACTGATGTGATAACCATAGGTCAGAGACTAAATAACAGGGCCAACGATATCCAATCCGGATTTTAAAGAAAACTATCTATAATCATAAATGATGTTAGTAATAAGTGCATAGGTAAATAAGTCCTGTGCTCTATTTAAAGAAATGGATTTAATATTTCAAAGTCGTCGGGAAGTTTTAAAGGATAAAATCGTTAATACACACAAATGTTTGTTATCTGTCCTGAAGTGGAATTGAAGGGACGTAGCTTATTACCGATACAGCCCGAAGTGGGGTCCCGGCGAACTTCTACCCTTCCTTTAAACGCGATAACAAGGAAGGTTTTCTTAGAACTCAGATCGGAATTCGCTGGTTTTCACCTCGTCTTTACGGACGGGTCCAAGACCGGCGAAGGTGTGGCGTGCGCCGTGTATAACGGGGGTTCGTCCTCTTCATGGGCACTCCCGCGGCACTGCACCGTGTACACGGCTGAACTCTATGCGATCTGGCACGCACTCGGGGTGATTCGAGACGATGAGGGCACTGCCTTTCTTGTCTGTACGGACTCCCTGAGTGCAGTATCGGCAATCCAGGACAGATTCGCCACGGGCCCTCTTGTCGTGCTCCTTCTAGAAAGATATGCTGAGCTGGAGCGCCTGGGAAAAACGGTAGTAGTTGTCTGGGTACACGTCGGGCTGGAGGGCAACGAACGTGCAGACGAGGCAGCGAAAGCTGGGACGTCTCGCCCTCCAGANAAAAAAAAAAAAAAAGGTTCCAAACCTACTTAATTGCCCTAATTCTTTAAAACTTGAGCACTTTTTGTTGGGCTTATTTTGCCGTGGTTAGTTCTAATTCCGTTGTTACACCAACCACTTATAAAACACTCATATTTCCGAAATAATCTGGACAAAATACGGAATTCGACCCTTTTGAGGAAAAAATCAGTAGCTATTTTTGTTATGAGAAAATTAACAAGCGACCGAGACAATTTTAGGTCTCTTGTATGGTCGGCCGACTTAACAAAAATTCCACGCTTGTCACAACCAGCTAGATCGGAGTCTTCCGGAATTCCGGAATATTAGTATTTTAGTTAGTTTTTTTAGTTAGTTCAGTTTAGTATTTTTTGTTTAAATTAAATAGGTTATTTTGATAGCCTCGAAGTAAATCTCCCTTTTTGTTTTCATCTGAAGGGGTCAGGGGAAAAACAGTACATCTCCATTTTTCTAAATTTTTCAGGAGAGCAAAAAATCGATTTACCATTATGTTTGAAGCACTAGGCTGTTCTTAAAAATTTAATGAAAAATACAGCTATTAAATTTAAACACCTTTCACATCAAATCAAAAATTAAATATTGAAAATATTTTTGCAATATGGATAAATTTTCATTTGGAAAAACAAATCGTGTACTTAGCCTGTTTTTCCCCACAACGTTTCATCTGTAACCCCCTAACTCACGTTCTCATTTACATTCACTTAGCCACCACTATTCACTACATGTTGGGATCGATAATCTCCATTCGCAACAATAACATTGTCCCACTTTTCCATAAATATAGCTCTTTCTTTGACAATTTTTTTTTCTTTCACACTCATTCGTTTAATCACTTTTAAGTTCTTGCCCACTTACTTTTAATTTCAATTGTTAAACTCTCCATTCTCTTTTTCCGACTACTTATATATTTCTCTTATTCCTTCTTTATTGGAAACACATACATTCAATTAATTTAATTCGATTTTTTAGTCACACACGTACACGCACGCCCGAATTATTTTCTATAGTAATGTAAAAACATGGATATTCGTGAACAAGGAATAAGACGACGTCTCATTGTTTCAATTTGTGAATACTCCGATAAGCGAACTGATTCAAACTTATATGTAATATCTTACAATTAATTAGGGTTTTCAGTTGAGATAAAAAAGTCAATGGCACGAGCGGGATTCGAACCCACGATCTTCGGCTTGCTACGCCGTGGTTGAGATGGGAGGTTGGTGTTCGAGTGGATCGAGGTCACTATAGCTCAAGTGGTAGAGCAGCGGCGTATCTAGCCGAAGATCGTGGGTTCGAATCCCGCTCGTGCCATTGACTTTTTTATCTCAACTGANCTCTCTCTCTCTCTCTCTCTCTCTCTCTCTCTCTCTCTCTCTCCCTCTCTCTCTCCCTCTCTCTCTCACTCACACTCACACACACACACACACACACACACACACATTTGCGCACAAAACAAAATTCTCGCTATCACAGAATTATCTTAACTACCTTACTTCACGTTTTAAGGCGTGTAAAGATACTTAACCATCACGACCTAACGTTTTTGAGAGTTTGGCCTATTCTTTGCGCCGTACCAGAGTAAATTGATGCTTATAGTAAATAAATATGTACAAAAATCATAATTATGCACGCACACACACACACACGCGCGCGCGTGCGTTTTTCTCTCTCTTTCCTTTTGTTAGAATTGGTAGGGTAATTTTTATTGAAACTGGAAACGATGTTTTTTTTCCCAATAAATAGACGTTCACGTAAAATTTAAAAATGTTTCCTATCAAAATTCCCATTTATCCATGGTAATTTCAAAACGTGAAAGGGTTATAGTGATCAAAAGGAAGTCCCTTTTCCCCATGGCAAATTAAGCTTGAATTAGAAACAATACGTTAAAAGGGGCAAAAGAACAATTGGAATAGTAGGGAGCGGCGGTTGTTGGATGCAACTCCTTTTAATGGGCCCCATTTCCAAGAGTGGATGGAATGGAGCAATGATCCGCGAAGAACGATTAAACCGGAAAACGAACACATTTTCACGAAGCGGGCCCAACGATTTTTTCACGGGGGTCGTTTGAGGATCGCCAGTTACTTGATACTTGTATTAATCACAAGACGGACAAATTTGGCACAAAATGTTTTGCCGAGTTCAATACATTTGTGCGCCGTTCAAAGGGAAATCCATCATACCTGTTTCTGGGGGTGATAAATTTTCATACTGGCCACTTTATTTCCGGTGCGGTCGACCGTCACCGTGTCACCTTGTTTGCTAAATTTACACTACGTCAATACATTGGATTTGAATTTTGATTCATGTATTGATGGCAACTGGCCCACTCAAGAAAGTCTAATTGTAACGATTTACAATAAATGTAATTATTTTTCACTCATATTTAAAGGATTATCAAGGAATTAAAAATCGTCGAACACATTATTTCATGTACATTTCCACACTACAAATCTACGCTTTTTAAATAAGTAAACAAAAAATACATCTTTTTTTTGCGGCAAGCATTTTTAATTTTGGCTTTATAAACGTATTCATTTTTCAGTAATGAGTCTTGTGACAATCTTAACTATATTTTATCCAATCTTCTGCTATTATGTGTAACAATAATCGGCACAATTTGGTTAATGAGTCAATATCACTCCCCCTTTCTTTGTCGAAAGAAATTCTTTGAAAATAGAAGATTCAAGGAAAACTAATCAACATAAATGTTAAACATTAGAAAGAACGCGCAAAACAAGTTTAACTACGGTAAACAAATAAAGGAGGCAGTGAATGGGTGAGTTATTGGATCGGCTCTTTGATGGTACAAGTTAAACTTTAACTACCAATGAATCATCCGACAGTGTTTTCCCTTATTTTTTAAACCAAAAAAGTTGTTGGGTCGAAGGAGACCAAATATAGTTAAACGAATAACTATATTACCAATAAGAATAACAGATAGCACGACGAGCTGTACATATTTATACAAAATTAAGCTATTTAAATTTTAGCTCTTCAAATTATTGTTTGGAAAATATTTAATGTATAAACTGCACAAAAATGTATAGGGATCTTACCAATTTTGTAGTATTTACTTTTCCTACCATTTTTATTTTATTTTTATTATAGATTGCATTAAAATTAATTAAAACTTATTAAGTTTGTACTGAAGAATTTGAAAAATAATAAAAGAAAAGGATGTAAATCCATAATTTTGTTAATTGGACACAATAATTTTTTAAAATAATTAATACCATGCATAATGTCCTCTGTTACCTATTAGACATACTGTTAATAAGGTTGTCACCAATTTCATAAGGAATTTCACTCCATAGATGTTGCAACGCTGCACTCAGTTGTTGCAGGTCAACTGGCAGGGGGTGGTGATCGAAAAGCCTTCTCTGCAAGGCATCTCACATGTGCTTTATGGGAATGAGTCTGGAGACAATGGGGGAAGGAGCAGATGGAAAATTCCCAGGATTTCTAAACATTGATGAACAATTCTGCCTCTACGAGGCCTGGCATTGTCATACAGAGATAGAAAATCCCTGCCAAAGAGATCCCTGTTTTGAGGGATGTATTCCTCGGTAATTTGTTGAACATACCGGACTGCTTTCAACAATATAAAGTCCAGTTCGCCCTCCAGTGTAAATCCCTGCCCAGCCAATTGCACCGCCTTTTTCAAACTGCTCTCAAAGGAGCAAAGTTGTCTGCTCTATCTAGGCAGTACGTGGGAGACTTGGCTGATGCAAGTAGGCCACTTTTTGGGTAGCCCTTTACGTGCGGCACTCGTTAAGTGCGAAATGTTAACCCACCCTCTCGGAAGGGGCAAGCGGGAGAAGTCGGCATGTCGACAGTTTGCTGTAGGATGACGTGGGCTTCTACACCGAACCTCGCGGAAGAAGCAGATTTTCCGCGCGCGGAGGCGAGTCGCTCCTAACTTGAGAATCTGTCTTATAAGGCCTAATCGCCCCAGGTGCGCACGCTGAAGAACCTCAATGTTAACTGACATTTCGACCCCAGTGGGAAACAATGCACTCAAAGGAGCACGAACTGGGGCATTGTACGCATCCCCTGTTCTCGGTAGACACTTCGGCGCCTCACTATACAGACAGAAACGCGACTCATTAGTAAACATTAGAACATTCCAATTGGTGTTCTCTTCTAGGCGCTCGCTGCACCATATTCTCAGTTGCTGGTGGCGGGCTGTTTCTGCAGATCGTCTCCAAGAGGCATACGATGTGAGGCCGACCACAAATCAAGAAAAGGCGTTTGTTTACAAAATGAGTAATCTTCATGTTTACTATTTTTAAGTAAATCCGTTATCAAATATGTGGATTAACATTTGTTTGTTTTAGGCTTGTAATTTCTATTTTATTTTATCCATCAAAGGAGAATATATCGGTTAATTTAATTAAAATTAATACAATAAGAATAAATTACAAATATTCCTATTCATTTTTGAGCAGCAACAGAGGGGAAGCGGGAAAGATATAAACGGCGAGAGAGAAAGAGGGAGAGATTAAATGTTGTATTTACGCAAAGTTTGGTCTCGTGGACCTTTCTTTTGTACA
The DNA here is from genome assembly GCF_000648675.2 of Cimex lectularius. Classification (NCBI taxonomy): domain Eukaryota; kingdom Metazoa; phylum Arthropoda; class Insecta; order Hemiptera; family Cimicidae; genus Cimex; species Cimex lectularius. The sequence goes on along the minus strand of NW_019392760.1, from coordinate 159,286 downwards.
CCACATAATATGTATCATTGGGCCCCCTGGACCTCTGATTATTCCCACGTCTAGATAGGGAATTCAGCCACTTTTTTTTCAACTTCATATGTGAATTGTATGTTCTCATGATAACTATTAAAAAGGTTAATGAGATCGTCTAAATTATTCCTTGGAAAAAACAGAAACAAGTCATCAGAACACATATGAGCTTAATATTATCAGTGACCTGATCTAAAAGCCAAACAATCAAATCATTCATTATATCTGCAAACATGGGGGACAAAACACGCTCCATCGATACACCATCAGCCTGCATATATATTTTGTTAATATATTTAAAATAGCCATTCATACTTAAGAAAATCACTAGATGGATGAACCTAGCGCCACAATGATAAATTCTTCTAAATTTTTCGAGCGTTGATGTGAGGTATATTGTTATATTAAAGGGAATTGAAGCAAACAAGGATTTAACATCAAAGGAAACCAGAAGATCCTCTTCATTTACATTATTTTTTTCAATTTTATAAGGCTGCAATATTGTTACAGTCCTTGGCAACGTTGTGGACTGAATCGGTCTTCATGGAAATTGAAGATCGCCACTAAAAACTTAAATATGTCAATTTGTAGATATATTTAAGGTTGTTTTGTAAGTTTTATATAGTTATGTTGATTTTTAAATAAATTGTACAAATATGTTTTCCATAATGTGAAATTTATATAGGCCCTGATGGCCTTAAAATAAATCGCAAGCTTGGCACTAGCAACTAAATTTGCTTTCTTTTTCAGGATCATACATTGACCCAGAGTGTTGGTAAGCAATTTATTTTTCAAATAAAACACAAGAAAAAAAGTTGGTAATATTTTTTCTTAAATATTTCACGTTACAAAAAAAATTTCTTTTATCAATTTGTAAGATATGTAAATTTACAAAATAATTATTTATGTAAAAAAATGAATAACAATCAAAAGAAAAGATAAAAATAAAAACTTTAACAAGAAATTTTAATAATTAGTCATGACTTTAAATTAATTAACCAATTAGTTTTATGTTTTGTTATTAGTATTTTTATGTAGAGAATACAAAATAAATAATATAAGTTGTACATATTATTGATTTATGTGTCAATGATTTTACTATGTTTTTATTTATTTACTTTATTTTTATTTTTTATTTTTTTGGAGAGAGAGAGAGAGAGAGAGAGAGAGAGAGAGAGACTGAGATGAAGGAAAAGAAAGATAAATATATAAAAATATAGATAGTTAGAAATATAGAAATAGACATAGAGAGATAGATAGATAAATATATAGATAGATAGATGGATGGATAGATAGATAGACAAATAGATAGTCAGATAGATAGATAGATAGATAGATAGATAGATAGATTGATAAGGAGTGAGTGTGAGAGAGAGAGATTGAGAGAGGCAGAGAGAGAGAGTGAGAGAGAAGATGAAGGAGAGAAAGTGAGAGCGAGAGAAAGAAAAAGATAGGTAGATAGACAGATAGATAGGTACGTAGATAAATAGATGCATAGTTAGATAGATAGAGAGTGAGAGAGAGAGATGGGTGGTCAATATGAGAGCGAGAGAACAAAAACAGTCAAGTACAATTTTTTATGCGTTTTTTCCTTTTCTTATTTATTTTTTATTATTGCAATAGTTTGTTTACTAAGTAACATTGCTGTGCGATAAAAAAAAATCTATTTTAATATACTACATAATACATTAATCATTGTGAAAGTTATAATTTTTCCCGATAAATAAAATAGTTTAAAAAACTAAAACAAATATACAGTTTAAGGTTATTTTTCGGCTTGTAGGGTTTTTTACATAGACAGTACCCTTGCCCATATAAAGTTTGTTTGTAATTTTATCTGTTCCAATAATGATTACAGATGTTCAGTAAGTAGTAAAATTTTTAAAATTTCATTTTATTGTTTAATCTTGTTAGGTATTTATTCTTATTGATGGCTTACACTACACAAAATTTTGAAAGTCTTAGCCTTAAAAGTTTTTAACGTCTTTGAAGCTTTAAGGGTGTTACATCTTTAATCTTATAAATGGATTTGTGCTTTAGTGCTCACTTAATAGTCTGAACCGAACAAACCTTTTGATCTATCGTCTTAGCCGAAGGTGACAGATGAAGGCCCATCATGTTTGGATTCAGGGGTGTTGCTAGTTTTGAAACCTTGAAAATTAAGAATCGAGGCACTTTTTCATTCATTGGACCGTTTCACGCCACGGCGTAGTGCATTCTGTGTAGGAGGAGGCCAATAAAGTAAACAGTGAATGCGGTAAACCGTTTTGTTATAAAAGCGGAACAAGCGTTTGGCCCAATTTTAGTAGGGATCCCGGTCGAATTCTTTTCCACAAATAGATGTATCTCTAAACGGGAAAGAGGAAAAACAACAGAATGAAAATTGCACCGAAATTTTCCACTGCCGTAATCCGCACATGCCGACCATCAAGGGGAAATGGAATCCAAGGACAAATTAGGTCGGGCTGGTGAGAACATGCCGTGCAATTGATTCCTATATGGCGTTAACAAAAAAAGAAGAAAAACTAACAAAAAATTTGGACATTTTTTTATTCTGAATTTTTTTGGCAAAGATATTGGGCCAATTGCACGGGCACGAGAATTTGCCACTTACTAAATATCATATACTAGGTAGAGGCTAAGTAGATGTATATAAATAACATTTACTGGAAGGCAATTCCTTTTTTTGTAAAATTTCTCTAGCCTTACTCGTGTTCCTCAGCGTAGCGTTCTGGTCCTCACACTATACCATATATACATGAACAGCTGACATTCCATTATATACCCAAACCACCAAATTCACATTTGCAGACGATACATCAATTCTCTCTAGTGTTTACGACCCTGTCATTTCCACTCGAAACCTACAACTACACCCACACTACTAGATTATTGGTGTAAAACGAAAAGAATAAAATTTAACATAGAAAAATCCACCCACATTACCTTCACTAACCGTACAAGAATCTCACCTCCTGTCTACTTAAATAATATTCTCCGATTTTTCAGTATGGCGACCGAGAGACTCCAAAAACTTAGTACATGGGGTGGGTTTTTTGAAAAAGCTCTACTATCCCTGAGTTAAATACTATACCGTTCCCTGTAATTCGACACTAAGTATGGGAATTTTCTTGCTTCCACTATTTATTTATACATGTTATGATAGGTGTTTAGGGAAAAAAAGAAAATTAGTAAACTAATCGCAATCCCTACAATAACAATCAGGAAGAAAGAACCAGCTCATTGTGAAGTTCTTTTCATTTTATTGCTCTGCGTCCGGTTCTCAAAGAATTGCGGATAATAACTAAATAAAAACAATAATTAAAGGCAAATTAACATATTTCTTAAATTGAAAGGATTGGATTTGTCCTGCTAAGTTTTGTATTGTGGCAAGGGCAGACATTGAATTTGATTATGTTTTGACAATTTTTCCATTGAATTTAATTGTGTTCTGTGATTTTCGCAATGCCAGAATAGAGTCCTCATAAAGTAATTAATAAATAAGTTTATTTTCTGTAAAAAAGAAAGAAATTTACGATACACGTCAAATACTAAGTCGTCTAAAATATAGTAAATTATTATTATTTTCTTATTAAACAAAAGTTTGTTGTGATTATTATTATTATTGTTATTAGTTATTTTCATTTAACACGAATGCCATTGAAAACAATTATTTTTTTATCAGCCAACTTTTTAATAGGAAAAAAATTATTTTCAAGGTAAAAATCTCTCATAGACAATTTACATTTTAAACTTTTAAGTTATGCTCGTGAACCCCAATTTGTTGAAATTTGTCGCATTGTTGTTTCTATTTTTTTTTTTTTTTGAGTTGAAATATGTATTTATTTTCTTGCAATTTCGTAGATACCGAAAAAATGTCCTGGGCTGAATTAAGTTTAATATTATGCATTTGCAAAAAAGGAAATTATTTACAACTATCTCACTAGGTCATTCCTTTTCTCCACCAACCTCCTTTTTTCTTTCTCTCTTTCTCACTGCCACTATCTCACTCTCTCTCCCTGTCTCTCTCTCACTCCTCTATGTCACTCTCTTTCTCTCTCTCTCTCGGCCTCACTTTCACTGTTCCTATCTCTCTCTCATTATCTCTTTCTCTCTGCCTCTCTCTCCCTGCTCTTATCTCTCTCTTTCTCTTTGCCTCTCTCTCACTGCCCCTATCTCACTTTCTCTCTTTCACTGCCCCTATTCACTGCCTCTAAGAGGGAGGAGAGAGAGAGGGAGAGGGAGAGAGAGAGAGAGAGAGAGAG
>NW_019392760.1:100000-152500 GCF_000648675.2 Cimex lectularius | reverse complement strand
GGACTTAACTAATTCAAGATTTAATTTAATTAAACCAATCCAATAAATCGAGCGTGATATTTATTTAAATTAAATTGTCACTAAAACGTTCAACAAACTAACTTTACACTTTATGAGGTATGTAAAGGAGAAACCTTATTAAATTCTCTTAGGTAATTTCAATAAGAAAGAAAAGTACATAAAACTTACTCTCATTAATTTTTTCGAATACCAGAATAATATATATAGTAAAATCAAAAATTACCCTTATTATTTGTAAATTTAAATAAGATAATCGAAGACGAAAAAGTATAAATTAGCTCTAAAGTCATATATTTTTCTATTAAAATTAACATAATATTTACAATTATTCAGAAATCGTGAGATGCGGTCTGGTGTGATGTACGTTTCAGAAAAACATTTTTTTATCTTGCCAACGTTTCGATCTTTATTGAGATCATCTTCAGGGCTCAAAGTATTTGTTTTCTGTGTAATTGTGCCATTCTTGCGTGTCGTGTGGGCACTCTCAACACGACACGCAAGAATGGCACAATTACACAGAAGACAAACACTTTGAGCCCTGAAGATGATCTCACTAAAGATCGAAACGTTGGCACGATAAAGAAAATGTTTTCCTGAAACCTACATCACACCAGACCGCATCTCACGAATTCTGAATAATTATCGATTAACGATCACTAATCACCGTACATAATATTTACATTACATACATATATTAATTGCATTAATTAATTATGGATATTTCACCTACTTGGATATTGTTTTCAGTCTGTAAACCCCGTTAAATATTTTCATTTTACATCATACCACGATTTAAAGATTTATGTGAAAAACAAAACAAAATAAGTATATGTAAAAATATTTGTAACGCTTAATTAGTAGTTTATTCCCGATATGTTATTCGCAAAGCACCATGCCCAAAGAATTAAATTATTTTTCTCATATTTGGTCAGTAGTCGGTCTTCCTTTGAGCAACTCAAACGAGGCAAAGTACGAATTAAACTTCTCCATAACTGTACGGGCTGCGGCAAAGTTTACCATTCTACTTGAAGAGAGAACTGTTTAAATGCAAGACTTCCATTCCGAGATTAGAGGTTCTGACAAAGTCCCGAGAAAGCACATTCATTCAAGTTATCTTCTTTAGCTTTGTACGATAATGTTCTGGTAGAGCGTGATTAAGCTTGTTGCTCGACTCCAAATGGCGAAAAGAATCAGCATGATAATTAGCTAATATTCAATTAAGGTTTTGGTTGAGATAAAAATTCAGTGTCACGAGCAGGATTCGTACCCACAACCTTCGGCTAAATCCGCCTCTGCTCTACCACTTGAGCTATTGTGACGTCGATCCATTCGGACATCATCTCAACCTACAACCGTTCGAATTTTCCCTCTTTTTGCTAATTTAATGTCGTGCAATCGGATTGGATTCTCAGCTACTTATGAAGTGGCCACGGGGAGCTGTTTCATAAAGTGATATTTCTTTTACTTTTTATATATTAATCCATTCACGTTTTCGTAGTCAATTGACTGAGTTACCTCTTTCAATCAATTAATTATTCTTTCTAAGGTCTTGGTTGAGATAAACAAGTCAGTGTCTCGAGCGAGATTCGAACCGACGACCTTAGGCTAAATACGCCGCTGCTTTATCCACTCGGACACTAATTCCCTATCTCAACCCACTTTTTGAATTTTCCCTCCTTTTTGCCCTTTTTCAAATGTCGTGTAATCTATTTGATCCTTGGCAACAAATGAATTGCTCATGGACAGATTTACTGAAATATACTTCATTTTGTTTATTACATCTATTAGGTTTCGTGATCCGATTGACCAAATAAATTATTTTCAAATAATTAATATTTAATTAAAGTTTTGGTTGAGATGAAAAGTCAGTGTCACGAGCGGGATATGTACCCACGACCTTCGGCTTGATACGCCGTTACTCTAAGACTTTAAAAATGGCAAAAAGGAGAGAAAATTCGAAAGGTGGGTTGAGATGAGAAGTTGGTGTCCGAGTGCATCGAACACACAATAGCTCAAGTGGTAGAGCAGCGGCATATTTACCGGAAGGTCGTGGGTTCGAATCTTACTCGTGACACTGAATTTTTATTTCAACCAAAGCCTTAATTAAATATTACTTAATTGAAAAATTTTTTTGATCAATCGGACCACGAAACTTAATAGATATAATAATAATTAACAACATTTGGATAATTACATAAGCACACGTGACCAGCTGCGAATTGGGTAATAAACTATAAAATAGAGATTAATATGGTTCAAAATAGAAATTATTCGTTAGTATGTAGCCATTACTTAGGCTATGTACATGGGATCATTGATTCCAATCTAACTTTTTTGGTGATACAAGTTCACTATTTCTTATTTAAATATGATTTTCTCCCTTAGTTGTGCATATATTTCAAGATAATTCAAGATATTTCAGTCGGTATGTTTTCTCGTACAATATTAATGGTTAGGGATGGTTAAAAGACTAATAGATGTTAAAAGACTAATTCCCACATTCGACTCTGAAAATTTAATTCCTAACCATCAATTTTGATTCCACCTTCTCCATTCCACTGTCCAGCAATGCTTAAGAGTAATCGGCAAGAAATCCTCTGCTCTAGAAAACAAACAATACTGCTCAGCCGTATTTCTGGACGTTACGGTAGCATTTGACCGAGTGCGGCACCCTGGTCTCCTTAGGTTAAAACGTATAACAAGAGTGTTCCAGCTCTCATTAGTTTCTCCTCATAGTTACTATCTTATCCTCAACCCTAAGTTCCCTTTATGGGATCGAGGTTTAAAGTGAGAATCGGAACGAATTTTTCACATATAACACAAATCAAAGCGCGAGTTCCAGAAAGTAGTATCCTACGTCCAATCCTATACCTATGTTGACATACCCACACATTCATGCACACAACTTCCAACTTATCAACACATTCCACACTTATCCTAGCCTCAGAATCAATCCAATAACATCTGAACCTCATTACCGACTGGTGTAATCGATGGCGGATCAAGCAAGAGCTTATCCAAATACGATATACAGGAGGCGGGCTTTCTAGACGTTAGGTATCTAAATATTAAATTTCATAAAGAATTTAAAACAGAATTCATATTCTTACAAGTTTAGATTATTGAATATTAACTATGAACAAAATAAGCAATCTTTTTATAAAAATTTAAATGCCATAGTCATTCATCATTTGGTTCGCCTTATCGTTCGTTCTATGTTCAACGCTTTAGTGAGATTTTTTTAAATTTTATTCAAAATGTTTTGCTGTAAACAGGAATATAAAAAAACACGGCGTCAAACTACAATACAAAATCTATGAATATAAAATGTATGTATATTAAATGTTTTCTAGGCGAGTACACTTCATATATCTTGTATTTATTCGTGCATAAAATACGTTTCTTTTCTTTCTTATTTTCTCTCCTCGAGGTTGGTTTTTCGCTATTTTTCCCCATCGTGAACAAGACCATTCGTGGACGCGGGGAAATGCGGCGTCGGCTCAAGAAAAAAAGAGGTTTCCCCCAGTTATGACGTTTTCCGCTTATTGCCTCCGAACCCGATAAAAATATAAAAAATAGCCCCGAACGGCACGTTTTTCTGTTCTCTGTTTTAGTTGTTTTATCTTCTAGGTTGTTTTGCTCATCTACGGAACCTGTGCTCACCATCCTTAATCGAATAGTTCAGTTTGCTGTTTTAAAACGTGCCCATTTCTATAAATATTACATAATGAATAATAGAAAAATTATTTATTAATCTTTATGTAAGGTATTGGTTGAGATAAAAAAGTCAGTGTAATGAGCGGGATTCGAACCCGCGACCTTCGGCTAAATACGACAAAAAATTAGAAAGGTTGGGTTGGGATGGGGAGTTGGTGTCGGAGTGGATCGAAGTCACGATAGCTCAAGTGGTAGAGCAGAGGCGTATTTAGCTGAAGGTCGTGGGTTCGAATCTCGCTCGTGACACTGTCTTTTTTATCTCAACAAAAACCTTAAATAAAGATTAATTAATTGAAAGATGTCTTTCACTTTCACTCCTTTCATATTTTAACGTTTACCACATTAACTAATGATCTCAGCACCCTTCCATGATTATCTTATAAAAAGCTGAACTTCACACAAACACACTGAAGATGTCGAAATGCCAAAACAGATCAACCCAGAGATGACAGACAGATAATAGTAATTACTGTAGTTTTGTCTACTTCACGGGCTCAATCCAATTAATATAAATGTACAGTTCTCGAACAAACTATAAAATAACTTCTAATTTTGTAAAGAATCCCAGCAACATTTTTCCATGATATCCATTTTGCCAACGCTCGACAATTCAAACCCAATGAAATGTGCGAATAAAAAGTGTGCATAAATTTTAGACTATTAATAAACCTTTTTGTAAAAATAATTATAATGAAGAAAATGATATTAGTTTTAAAAACTCTTTTTCATTATAGCTTTGAATGAATTGATTTCTTTCTTTCTAAGAACGTTTCTAAGAACAACCGAATAGTGAGTGCATTCCGTTCCCGAAAACTCATCGTCAACAAGACAAGGGGATCTTTAGCGTCCGCACCTAGCCTATTCGGCCTTATCGGACGTTTTGATTCTCAAGATGAGAGCTGACGCACCTCCGCATACGACGGAATGGTGTACTACCCGTCGTCGTCGTAGGTCCACACATAGTGGGCCACAACTCCCAGGGTGGGTAGTGAGTTCATACAGACCAGAATGAACATACAGTTTACACATTCAGAATTCAGCAACATGTCATTCGATTAATTAGCTTAACTGCCAAAAGGATACGCCAAGAGCTCTTAAGGGTGCAAGGAACTACTCAAACAATAAAGAGGAAGCGAAACTTGTTTACAGCATGCAGAGATTGTAAGGAGGCCTTCGATTCAGAGGAAAAAAAGTACAAAATATATAAAGACAAAGTACAACATAATAAATATACTATAACGACACCATTATCCGTAGCAAAAAGTTTCACTATAAGACTAAGGATGGCAGCGTGAGGATACGCTCCTTTATGGGTTCTTTTCTGTTTTGTTTATCTATGGTTGTACTTGGTCTTTTCATCACCTAATCCTCCTATGTAAATAGAAATTACAATTAATTAAGGTTTTTAGTTGAGATGAAAAAAAGTTAATGACACGAGCGGGATTCCATCCCACGATCTTCGGCTAGATACGCCGCTGCTCTACCACTTGAGCTATCGTGACCTCGATCCACTCGGACATCAACTTCCTATCTCTACCCCACATTATAAGTTTTCCCGCCTTTTTGTCATTTTTCATCTCAAGTAAAAACCTTAATTAATTGTAATGTATTAATTGGTCAAGCGGACCACGAAATTAGTGAATTTAATTAATTAAAATTTAGTACACTTCACTAAAGCTGTCCGTGGCCATTTCATTTGTCGTCGAGAATCCAATCCGATTACACGACATTTGAAAAATGTCAAAAAGGAGGGAAAACTCATAAGGTGGGGTTGAGATAGGAAGTTGATGTCAGAGTGGATCGAGGTCACGATAGCTCATGTGGTAGAGCAGCGGCGTATCTAGCCGAAGATCGTGGGTTCGAATCCCGCTCGTGCCATTAACTTTTTTCATCTCAACTAAATACCTTAATTAATTGTAATATATTAATTGGTCAAGCGGACCACTAAATTAGGGAAGTAAATAGAAATGTTGAGTAATGATGTTAAACCAATACCAAATGAAAAACCGCATGGACTTTTCTGGTTACCTAGTACTAAATTGTTATTTCTGACTATCATCTCCAAAGTAGCAACATTTCAGAATTATCAATAGAAAATTCTTAAGCTGTAGAAATATCTGAAATGTGCGTCAAATCGCACATCAGGTCGACAACCGATGTCGTTTTATGCCACTGAGTTGTTCATCCATTTAAATATTTTGAAAAGCGATTATTTTCAATTTATTATTGGAATATTTGTAAGGAAACAATCGATAGTTTTGTTGTGTGGTGAGGCAATCAAACCTGCGCCATCTAATAAGACCAGACCAATCGTTTTATGTCCACAAATTGAAAATATCAATTTTCTCTAAAATTTAAGACTTATGATTTTGGAGATGGTACTTGCAGAATGGAAAGCTCTTTAAAAAAGAGAGAAAAAAATTGACTTCTCAGACACCTACTGAATACAAAATCAACTCATCAGACCTATGTGGACTTTTGAGTCGAACTGGCTGGCTCAAATCCTTCCAACGAATTCAATCATTTCAATCGAAAGTTTTCTGCCGTACGCTTAATCCTCCCTTCTTCGTCACCAATCAAATGATCGAAAAGGTCCTTAAAATCCCATTCGTGAATGATACAGTTCAAACACGCTTTCTCAATTTCCAGTGTAAACTATCACTCCACTCTAATCTACTAGCCCGAAACACTTGCCTCACCGCTCCTATAATCCTTCACGCCGTTGAAAACGACGAAGACCACGTGACTCCCTATCTTAACACTCCACCGAATAAAAGTGAGTTCGAGCACTGGCTGGTTTCTCTTTCTACTGCCTCATGGTCTGCCATATCGGTCAGGTTTATATATAACTATACTATTTGCTAAGTTTTGCAGATATAGCAATAAATAAAAGTAAAACAAACAAAAACTAGTTGATAAAATTTTCCAAACCAAAATGAAAATAAAATCAATACAAGGTCTTGTCTATCTGACAAATGTGCGGTATATTCGAAATACCTGAAACAATATCATTTTTTTACTACCAATTCAAAAATATCAGCGTCCACAGGATTATTGTTTTTCTTTGATTTTCTCGCCAGGCATAGATAGCACGGTTCGATTGTTTCGCCCTTATACTCCGATAAAAAGTTTGTTTCGTCACAAAACAGGACAGAAACATTTGGCAAAACAACACACAATCCCAGGCTAGGAAGTGTACATGTAGATTAATTCTGGAGAACAAGGCTAAATCAGCTCAGGAGGAGAAAAAATATGGAAGGATTTAACCCACCCACCCGGACCAGGATGTGCTTATTTAGGACTACATCTCCAAAACATCAACAAAAACAATGAGATAACATTGCGCAACTTTGTTTAAATATTCTCTTATAACATATATTATCACATTTTTAACATCTAACATCAATAAGTAAAAGGGCGCTCTCTAAAGAGCACTAAAGTTAATACACTTATACCCATAGAAATAAAAAATGTAACAATTCTCAAAAATTGTAAATTAAATTTCAGATAAAATTGAGTAATACTCAGAAACGATTAGATGTTTCAACTTATGTTTACTAAAATAGACGATAAAACCGAATTATTAAATGCTGGCTATATATTATTTGTATCGTATTAAGTTGCACCTTATTTCAGTAATATTGAAAATGCATTATTTTGTTTTATTGTTTTTTTGTTAAGTTCAATTTATTTGTCAATATTTTAAAATAATGTGCAAAACTGTATAAAGTAGATAATTACTCTATTTTATTGTAATTGTTTGATGTAATTAACGTTAGATGTAATCTGTAATATTGTAATTTTATCTCAACTAAAAACCTTAATTAATTGTAATAATTAATTGGTCAAGGGGACCACGAAATTAGTGAAGTTAGACGTAAGAGTGATCCATGAAAGACCAAATCTTGCGGGATCAATAAATAAATTGTTCATTCATTCATACTCTATATCATCTATCTATATCAATCTCACCTTCTTTTTCTTTATCCTTCTCAACATGACTGTCGAACCCAAATTGTTTCTCTCTCTCTTTCTCTCTCTGTCTCACTCTCTCTCTCTTTCTCTTTCTCTCTCTCTTTCTCTCTCTCTTTCTCTCTCTCTCTCTTTCTCTCTCTCTCTCTCACNTCTCTCTCTCTCTCTCTCTCTCTCTCTCTCTCTCTCTCTCTCTCTCTCTTTCTTTCTATCTTCCCTACTCAGAGTGATTCTTGAACCCAGAAACAGAATGTTTCTCTGTCACTCAGTTCCTTCTCTCTATCACTGTTTCCTTATACCTCTCTCTCTTTTTCACTCACTCAATCATGGCCACTACTAGTTTTTAATAAATTTTGTACTTCGGGAGATTTCTCTAATCAAGTGTTGTTTGTTTTTGGTATCTTAAGTATTGCTTTTTTTGTCTTCCTCTTTGTCATTAAGTCTTGCAGTATGTAGTGCACCTGTCAAATAAATACCAAGGTAGGCGAATTGATTTGCAAAAAACATCAGTTAAAACTATGTTTCGAAGATAATAGATAGCTATATCTAAATATAGATAGAAATATAAATAGATATATATTACTCTTGGAGGCTGTAAAAACAGGAAATTAACCCATTACACATTATTTTCCAACGATAACATGTCACTTTATGAAATAAGGAGGGAAACTTACTCAACAAGGGTGGGGTTGAGATGGGAAGTTAGAGTCCGAGTGGATCGAGGTCACGATAGCTCAAGTAGTAGAGCAGCGGCGTATTTAGCCGAAGATCGTGGGTTCTAATCCCGCTCGTGCCATTGACTTTTTTATCTTAACTAAAAACCTTAATTAATTGTTATGAAATAAAGATATATTTTAAAAATGATCAATTTACAGTTTTACAAGCGGCACATAGACCAATGATGGTTTTGTCAAAATGTCCGTGAGTGGCGATAAGTTACAAATTTAAGCTATATTTATCTTATAGCCGAATACAGTACATTTATTAGAAAATATGTAATAACTAATAAATCACTTTGACATGCTCAGGGGTCTTGCAAAGCGTGAATTCCTCTGTAAAAAAGTCTAATAAAGCTTGCATAAAAGGTGCACTGTTGATTTGTTCGAGAATGTCGTCAGTGACTTTAAGTGAGATATCGTTCAATTTTTTATTATCCGAATATAATCTCACGTTACCCATTTTATCCCACGTGACACGTTTCTGCAACATCTTGCACGTGGATTTGTGATCGAGCATGGCTTTGAAGTAAAAGTTGAGCACGTTCTCTTCTACGACGACCAGACCGTTTTTCGCCACAGTGCCGTCGAAGGTGATCTCCGGGGTGACGAGGGCGCACAGACCGAACGTGACGGACCCTTTGAAATTGACCATGCGGTTCGTAGACCACAAAAGGGCGACGTCGGCACGTTTCATCGTCGACATGTCACCGAACTTGGCGTCCTTCGCCACGAAAACAGTCCTGTTACCGCTGGAAAGAACGAAATCGCCGATTTCCAAGGCGCCATTTTCGCTTTTCGCCAATTCTCTGTTGATTTTCTCGAGCGTATCGTCCAAGAGCCAGTCCACCACGACGGGCACTTCGGCGCCGACCACTACGATCCAGGCGACAAATACGAAAAAGTACTTTCTCATTTTTGTATGATCTCTGATGATACCGGCCGACTGACTGTCCTCGGCGTACGATTATAGCCTCGTCGACTTTTCCTTATCGCAAAACGTCTGAGATAAGATATCACAAACATACTAATTTCGGAATAAGTCGATCGGTTTTCAAATCAGAATGATTACACAAACCGATGACCTTTAATGACAAATATTTAAAAACAAAACTTGTTTGTATATCATGCCGGTTGCATGCTCCTTCCGAAACACACGCAATTTCCACATGTTATTTCTTTTTTAAATAAGGGCTGCGGCCTTATTGATCATTAAGCTTTGAGTCTATACAAGTCAACGGTGTAGCACGGCCCCATCATAGCGAAGCCCCCGCAAACCCCGGCGCAGTGGCAGACCCAGGCTGGGAAAAAACGGAACCCCACAGATCTCTCGCAAATGATGTTTTTAATCTTAATATTGTGCGCAGGGCTTTATCGAGAGGGGGTCGATGTCTAGTTTACATCGATACCTCCCCCAAGCTCGCTGGAGATTCCTTGATCTCTCAGAATCCAGGGAGGTACCCCTCAATCCAGCCCAAGAATGACCAGCAGCCGAGGTCCGGGGGCCACTCCGCCGACACGGGGAACTAGCAAATATTATCTGTTGGATGGATATCTGTTAAGAAGTTAAAAATGTGGTTTATTGATGTCGAGTTGTTTCTTAGTATGGTTTGGAGAGGTCTTTGGGGATTTGGTGAAAGGTTCTTGAGAGATGTATAAAGGACATACACTATTAGGATGTGGGATATTGTGTTAGTAGTTTTACAGAGTGGACATATAAGTTTAGGGGTTTTTTCAAGTAGGAAACTATGAGTGAGTCTGGACAGAGTGGCCAGTTCGAAGCCGGGTTAGGAGGGTTTTTTCTTTTCGGGAAGGTCTGGAAGAGAATTCCAATTTTTTTCATCTATATGATAAGCTTAACCCAAAGCAAACATTCCCATTTATAGCTTGAAGCACGTATTTTAAAAAGAATTGAAATAACTTGCATATACACACTAACTCACTATAGTGATTCACAAACTGTACGCGAAACTCAGGAAAATTATTCTTCAGCTTATTTGCAACTAAAAATATTCTATACATTTTTTAAACGTTCTCAATGGTTTCGGATGTATTTATAAATAAATTTTCTTTCTCCAAAACGCTGTTTTTTTTTGTTTTTTTTTTAGTTAAAACCGTCATAACGGTTTTGCTCTTTAAGGTATAGCAAATATGATAACACCATTGGAAAGAGGCATAAATTTCCCATTAGATAGTGACAAATATGTTTTCAAAATGATTACTTTCATTTTGAGCATTTCATTTTGAGTTTAATTATGAAACAATCCAGTTTTTATCATTTCAGCTAGAGTTTTCATCAGCATTTAAACCTGAGCAACTCTGGGCTATCCAAGTAAGAAAAACTTCTTCATGAAATAAGCTTGAAAACCATGTACTTTTATCCTAGGATAAAATGATCATTAGTGGAGAAATAGGGTTTGAATAAGAAAATCATCCTCAAAAGATGGTGAATAATATTTTTCTTTATTCACATCGATAATAAAATAAAAATAATTACTTTTCAAAATGAAATAACGTTAAAAAAATACAAATTAGTGGTGCTATCAGATTTGCTATACCTTAAATAGCAAAAGTTATTACGGTTTCATCCTAAAAAATAGCGTTTTCTGAATTAAAAAAATATATGTGTAAAAATTTTTTATTGCAAATAAGCTGAAGAATCATCTCCTTGAGTTTCGCTGTGTAAGTGTATATACATATACATCTTATGCTATAAATAACTTTTTCTAACAAAGAAAATTATTTTTGTTCTAATCTTACAATCGTTCTCTCACTCTCACTCTCTCTCTCTCTCTCTCTCTCTCTCTCTCTCTCTCTCTCTCTTTCCCACTCTCACTCTCTCTCTCTTCTCTTTTATTCTCTTTCTTTGCCTCCCCATTAACCTATTTAGCTTTATATTTTCATTATCGGTCTTTCTTTTTCATTTAACTGTTCATTGTCACAGATGAGACCACTCAAGATTTCGCCTAATCCCCAATTAATCAAACCTTCGTGATAACAAGGATTTGTTATAAGTGAAATTGATTGGATACAAAATAAAATGTCAATAATAAGTAGGTAAGACCTTTTGAATTGATAATACCAACAGTGAGTTTGATGTTTTTACCTTATTTTTTTATTATATTATACATTATTTTTGATAGAACAAAATAAACTTCAAATACGAATAAAACAAAGATTTAGTAAATAACCTGCGCTAAATAATATAAAATCATAAAATTAATTTTGTATTTATGTTCTAACTTAATGTGGAAATGAGAAATAATTTTTGGAATGTGTTTTTCATTTCACAAACGGAAATTTAGTTCAGTTTGCAAAATTCATTGGGGTTGATGGGTGGTGGTAATGTAAAAGGGATCTCATCACTATCTTTTTTCACCTCCCACACTCTCTCACTCACTCTATCTTTCTCTCTATCCCTCCCTCCCTCTCTTACGCTCTCTCTCTCTCTCACTTTCTATATCTTTCTCTCTTTCCCTATATATCTCTTTCCCCCTCTTACTCTTTTCGTAAATGGATTTACTATCGTTTCTCAGATTAAAATGTCTTTATTTGATAAGAAACAGATCAAACGCGGGAAACCATGTTTTCTGGTAAGACATTGCCTTTCTCAACGAGATCGCTTTCGATTCATCTCCTAATTATAATATTAATTCCGAAAAATACAAAGCGAACCTCTTTTCCTCCTTTTATTTCCTTGTTATTTCGAAACCGAAGTTTTCCTTCTGTTTATAATTCAACAATTTTTAGATCACATTTGGAATAATGTTTTAAGGTTGGAAGTGTTTCTTTTGCATGTACTTGTTGTGTCTACGGTTGATATGAAAATGGAAAAACGGTTTAGTTTAGATAGAGTAGAATTTATGATTTACTCACCTTCACATAAAAAAAAGTTGGTGATTAATTATAATCTATCGTCCTACCGATTATATTTATTGTGCAATAAGTAGTGAATCAATGTATTCCCTATATTTGTGTCGTTTAGTAAAAACGATAATATGTTTGCAGGACAGCATGAAAAATTAAGACAATGAAGTTTTGAACCAACTCACACAAAGAAAATTAAAATACTTGGTACAAAAATAATTTAATGGTAAAGACAAACAAAAATGGTAATTGATGAGCTGAAAATTTGGTCTACTCATAGTGATGAAATTACAGACTGAAAATATTTGTTTCTTAAATCGTGCAAAGAAATGTGTATTGACATATTAATCATTCATCCGTTTCAAGTACAAATCTTATTCCATTATCGGATTGTACGGATCAATATATTAAATTATCTCGATTATTTATGTATCGGGTTGTCCGGAAAATAATGCAGGATTTTAAGTTTTCATTAAAAAAAATCTATATAAAATATTCTGTTTACGTTTACAGGATTACTCATTTNAAATTATTTTGATTAAAGAACATTGCTTTAAAGTAACTAGTTTCTTTTTTTTTGTTTAATACCAAAATCCTGCATTATTTTCCGGACAACCCAATATGTTCAAATGAACCGTCTTTCAAGAAGAAAAGTTATTTTCTGATTTATTTGATGTAGAAAACTGTCTAGCAAGTCAAACTTACTTCACTTAAATGAAAAATGATTAATTAATCAGGACTATAACTCACTGCCAAGTGAAAGTGCGCATGAACAGACTCACCTGAAACAAAGAAAATTTAGTAAATACTTTCATACTTCAAACAATAGGTCAATGAAGTATATTATTAATAGAAAGTTCTTAAACAAATGTAAACCAAGTAGAATTGTAATATTATTACTTTAGTTGCCCGAATTGACATCAAACAGAGAGCAAAGCGTTTGAGTTATAAAACGACTAATTACGATCTCCGGACTGATTCAGAAGTTATATTAGGCTGTACGGAATACAGATGGATCAAACTGTTCTACTGACTTAACTTTGTTGTTAGATAATTAATGATCGTCTTCGGGACCGCTTCGTCCTATTCATACAGTTCGTGTTTACTGGTGTTGTTTCAACTTTGCTTGAATAACACGACGAATTTATGCGTTTTGGATCTTGGATAATTTTGGAAAAAGTGTTACAAAATGGTCCTAACCCATTTTCCGTGAAAACGAATAAGGGTTCTTTTTATATATTCTCTTTATTCTCCTTTCGATTTTTATGTGGCCTACTTTCGGCTGAAGTTTTACATCCCTATCTGTACCTGCACGTTGACGTTTCTTTTTTTCTTTTCTGCTTATTTGTCATTTATCATTAGCCAATTCATGTTTAACTCATAAAATCATAATTTCATTGTCTTATGTACTCTTGTCTTTTTTTTCTGAGCTTATTTCAAATTTCTTGTGGGGTTTTTTCTATTGTAAATTTATATACTTACAAATAGCATTTTGATTCGATGTTTTCTTTTTTTTATTACTGGTTGAGCAATTACTATTAGCCTTAGGTATACAACATTCGAAAATTATAAATACTTTGAGTTGTGTTGTTTTGGGGTATTTTCTTTATTCACATCATTCGAATTTCTTGTTTTTTGCTGCCAATTTATATACTTATCGTGACTTGTACTTTTTCTCTTGTTTTCTGATTCAGCAATTATCATGAACCTTAGTCGTATTATATTCTAAGAAAACTTTGTGTAAGGTATTGGTTGAAATAAAAAAAAGACAGTGTCACAAGCGGGATTCGAACCCACGACATTCGGCTAAATACGCTGCTGCTCTACCACTTGAGCTATCGTGACTTGGATCCACTCGGACACTAACTGCCCATCTCAACACACCTCTCGAATTTTCACTCCTTTTTGCCATTTTTCAAATGTCGTGTAATCTATTTGATTTTCTCGGCGACACATGAAATGGCCACGGAGAGCTTTAGCTCTTTTATCTCAACCAATACCTTATATAAAAATTAATTAATTGAAAGAAGTTATTTGGTCAATAGGAACACGAACTCTAATGGAATATATTTCAAGTTTTTTTATTTGTTTTTGTTTTAGGAACAAGTGTCCAAAAGATGTTATTTTTATGATGAATCCTGAGTTTTAATGATAAAAACGACATAAATGTCACTCTTATTATTGAGATGAGACAGAAGTTAAAATAATTTTTTTGGTTTAGAAACATATCCTAACACGCCATGTTCGTGATTGATTCACCCAATAAGTATTTTGAAGATAAAGGTTGATGTTTTATTCAATTTTTAGTTTACCTATGTCTTTCAAAAGAACGTTTACACAATTTTTTCTTTGTAAAAAGAACAAACAGAATAAATTGAGAATATGGATTCTAGCTTTTACAAAACATGCTTCATCTAAATATAAATTTTATTAAATGGTTTTGTGAGGAGGAATAAACATCTTTTTATTCAGGTCAGCGTCCCTTTATGAGGAAGCTTGCATCACCTGAGAAGCTGTCAAAGCTAATGTATATTTAGCGGTGTAATAATGTATTAGCATGGCATAATTTAGAAGGACAACTTGTCAAAATTGTTACACTTTTTACATCTACACTTTATTAGACACTTCACAATCCTAAGTTGATCGGCGCGTAAAGTAAATTATTATTTGTTATATATTTGAAAATATATTTGTATGACAGTGAATCTTGAACCTTTAACACGATGTTCTGTTTGTATAAATATTTTATATGAAGCCTACACTTAGATCTCGTAGGGAAGCTCAGATTGTGGAACACAACTTTAGATCTTGTTGGGAACAAGGTTCGCGTGAAATTATGTACTAAGCACTGTTTATGTGCAACTACGAGCCAAGTTTCGGAAAGTGTGTGAACTTGGCACAACTTCGTCAATCAGACTTTCCTGTAACGAACACAGAGAAGCAATTAAAATTTGCCAGCATTTATCACTTGTTTGAAACAAAGAGGAACCGACTGCTAAAAGTCAGAAAAAATTCCAAATATTTTGTCGATCGATCGGATAAAGATCACACACATTAAAGAGATCAATAAATCATGGCAGTCTGAGAGATGCAGAAATATAGAAATTACACGGACAATTAATTCTTATAGTGATTAAATAAACCACCCACGGAGAAATGAATTATGATTTGAACGTGCGATGACAGATGGAGATGGCATTGAAGACGTTTGAGGGTAATTTATGATTCAATATACCTATTCTCCCGCTAATAGAACAAAATTTATCGTTATTCACATCTGTATATTGTCACATCGAAACAAGGTCATAGGTATTTAGCAACAGAAGATAAAGTAAAGAATATATCGTATTAAAAAAGTTATTGGATTTTTTTTACGAGGGTTCGCAACAGCAGAGTTAATATAAACCCTCAGGGTGCTGGTGCTTTTGAAAAACCCATTTGTAAGTATGTCCAACGGCCCTGCATTCGAACCCGGGACCTTTACCTTACAGTGATGAGCCCCGTGTCAAGTACCTAACCGTTGCGGCCACCGACGCCCCGTATTCCAAGGTTATTATTAAATTTTAAATTATTTTACGTTGCTCTTGATTATTTCTTTTATTCCCTTTCATAGAATTTCCTGACTTTTTTCTCCTGCAGATTTATATATTTATCTATATTTGTGTTTCGTAGTTTTCACTTATTTTCTGCTGATTTGGCACCTATTAGCCTTAGCTATTCATTAGATGATAATTTCTTCGACTTTTGTTACTCTCATGTATTTTGTTTCTTCATTTCATTCGAATTCTTATGTTGTTTTTTTCTACTATAGAGTTATAAACTAATCTCTTTATAACTAATACATTTTATAGTTAATTTCTATTAGTTATGCTACTATGGTGCATTTTCTTATATTATTTTCTTTACATTACATCTTACATTATTTTCTTACGATTTTTTCGTGTTTTTCCCAATAGAGATCTGTATACTTATTTAGACTTCTACTTTGCGATATTTTCTTCTTTTCTCCTTATAAAACATATATAAAAGAGTTTTCCTTTAGTTTTTAGTTTCAATTTGTTTTAGATTTAAATATTTTTGAGTTATTTCTTTTTTACAATATATTGATTTTTAAAGTCTTACGGGAAGAAGAAAATAAGGTAGGCAAATAGATTTTAAAAAAATCATAAACCAAAGAAACAAAAGTACCTCACGCATAAGTAAAAATCGTTTTGTGTTTTCTACCTTTTTATCCGACGCCATCTTATCCGCTAATGTTACAAGTGTGGAACAATTTCGAACATGGCATTTAACAAAGGAATTATGAGTGTGTAGATCCCTGATACCAAGTGTACACATGCGAGTTAATGAATATTTAAAATTCACAAGTGGTTTACACGAAAGTTTATCGCGACAATGTGACTAAAAACTCCGTAATTAAAGTTAAACAATTGGCGTTGTTCTGCTAATAGGCCGGCAATTAGCCGTGCGTGGGAGGAGGTCGATAGCACGTCGTGCGTCCGTGCTGCGCACAAAAGAGTCGAAATTTTTGGAAACGTGCCCAAACGGGGTTTTACTCCTGAACTCCAGGATCAACACGGCGTCGGATAAACGGCTTTTATTTCAATCCAGGGGAAACTTTTTTTTTTTTGACCATGGGAAAAAATTAGAATATCGGTGGAAATTTACGGCCGCTGCACCAACTTACGACTCAATAAGCTGAATCATTATGACCGTTTTTGTTGTTAGTGAGGAAATAAAAATTGATCATAAATAAAATGGACGAGAGATTCCCTTACGTGCCAAATATTAATGTTGTTCTTTATCCGTTTTTTAAAAATAATTTTAACTAAAGTTGAAAGTTTGTTCAAATAAGTACGCTTTTAATTGCAATAACATTAACGTTGTACCTTTCAGAATGAATGGCTAACTTTTAGCTGTCTATATTAAGTTGTTATCGTTCAGGATTTCCCAAACTTTTTAGCGGACCCCTTTCAAAGAGCAAAATCCAGAGCGGACCCCTCTCATTCAAGTATTTCAAATGAGATACTTATTTTATGTAGTAGATGAAAGTTTTATAAATCAGCCAGTCCATTCCTAATTAGGTGATGGAGTGGGATATCACTATAAAATCCAGCATTTTAATGATGTACTTAACATTTACAAAATCCGGAACAAAAAAATCAAATTGAACGAAACAACATTAATAGGTAAGTAAAACTCGAGCTAAATTCAAATGTAATAATTAATCAATTAATGGGAAAAGTGGGGTTGTTTTGGGGTGCACAATTTGGATTTGTTGAGTTTAATTTTTGATAGCTAAAAACGGATATCGGGTTCAGCATCTAGACAGCTTCTGTTTTTAGTTTTGCTGCTTGTGCTTCGACCAGTACTCGAGTACCCTATACAAAATACCATTTGTAACAACCTTCGACAATAATTTAAATATGAATACATCAAGCTTTTAAACGAAAGTGGAATTCACAAGTGGTTTACACGAAAGTTTATCGCGACAATGTGACATGTGGCAAAAGTGTTGTGATGTATGGACAAAATCGATCAGGATTTTCTTCTTTAAACTTTCAGAGACACTTGCGTGCCAGTAACGTTGAAATGTTGCATAAAAATTTTTTTTTTTCTAGAAATGATAAAATATCGACGTATGAGCAAAGTTAATCGATCTCGTTTCTCTTATTTACTTAAACTTGGCTTTTTCAAACGTGGCCAACGGTGAAAACTTACATTTAAGTCTATGCGTTAGTTCGATACTAATTTAAAAAATTTAAATATCCGGAATTTATTATGTACAATCTGTTTTTCAATATATATAATTTGAGGTTTTTAAGCAATACAACTGCGTAGAAATATGCAAATCCTGTCATCAATAATAACACAGAGAGGGGTAAAAAATATGTGAGATGGGAAAATAATAAATATATTTTTACACACACAAACGAGAGAGAGAGAGAGAGAGAGAGAGAGAGAGAGAGAGAGAGAGAGAGAGAGAGAGAGANGAGAGGGAGAGAGAGAGAAAAGCAATAAAAGTAGAGATAAGTAGATAAATACATAGATAGATAGAGTATATGTTTAGGTGGATAAATAGAAAAAACACAAATAGGTAGGGGGGAAGAGAGAGAAAGAGAGAGAGAGGGAAAAAGAGAGAGAGTGAGTGAAAGAGAAAGAGTGAGAGATGAATTATTTGATTTATTGCCGATTTATTTATTAAAATACACGCAAAAGTTAGGTGTCTAGGATATAAGTCGCATCAGTCATAAAATACAAATAACAATTCATTGTGAAATTAACAATGAAGTAAATGAATAAAGTGAGCGTAAGTTAAACTGATAAGTTATATTTTTATGGATAGCATATTATTATTGAGTAGCATCGCAAGAATAAATAGACTTTGGCTAAGTAGTGTTAATGATCAATAAGTAAATACAAACTATGCAAACAAAATTAGGTATATTTTTTCGTAAGATTTTTAAAAACTGGATTAGGAACCTTGTAAAATTGGAACATGATTATACGATTTAAAAATGAAATAAAATACTATAAAATGATTACAAGTTAATATAAAGTATATAACAAAAAAAGACATATTGAATCAGATACGTGCTAATTTGTAGTATTATATTCAAAATGTTTAGTCAATTCTTTAAGTTTTACTTCGAATGATTTTATGATTTTTATTTGAGCTATATGTTTCGGTATTGAGTTAACGATTTTTGAAGTTTTTATTTCAGACGTATTGCTAAGTGTTTTTGTTCTGTGTTTTGTTAGATGAACTAAGTAATTAGCTATTCTGGAATTAATGTTATGGATATTGAATTGAAATTTAGAATTATGAAACATGTAGGGACGGTTTTTAGTTTGTAGTATTTTGTATAAGTTCCTATTTAATAAATATGTAAGTTCTTAATTTTTAACATTGACCCCTTCTGTTGCCTAGGAACCCACACTATCAATGAGTACCTTAGGCAGAACTACAAAAAGAAAATGAAGGAACACTGGAATGGAGAGGAGGAAACAAGGAGAGAGAGAGAGAGAGAGAGAGAGAGAGAGCATTCCAAGAGCCATGAAAGGTAGACAATATGACAAAGCGGAAACAAAAAAGGCAAAGACCAGCTAAAACATAGATAGATCGATATATTGTATAAGTAGTTAGTTACGTAGAAAGATAAAGAGTGAGAGAGAGAGAGAGAGAGAGAGAGTGTGTGTGTGTATGAGAGAGAGAGAGAGAGAGAGAGAGAGAGACAGAGAGAGAGAAAGGGAGAGAGCATTCCAAGAGCTATGAAAGGTAGACAATATGACAAAGCGGAAACGAAAACGGCAAAGACCAGCTAAAACATACATAGATCGACATATAAATAGTTAGTTACGTAGAAAGATAAAGAGTGAGAGAGAGAGAGATAGAGATAGATAGATAGATAGATAGAGAGAGAGATAGAGAGATAGATAGATAGATAGATAGAGAGAGAGAGAGAGAGAGAGAGAGAGACAGAGAGAGAGAGAAAGAGAGAGAGCATTCCAAGAGCTATGAAAGGTAGACAATATGACAAAGCGGAAACGAAAACGGCAAAGACCAGCTAAAACATACATAGATCGATATATAAATAGTTAGTTACGTAGAAAGATAAAGAGTGAGAGTGAGAGAGAGTCATGGGAGAAAGAGTGAGAGAGGTAAACTACAACAAAACGTACTACAACACATTTGTTAAGTTTTGGGAAAAATCCTTTTTCATAATAGCGAAGCGGTAAATTACCCCAAATACACTTCCCATTTTGACCCGACTAAGGAAAATTAATGAAAAGCGAGACCCCGCCCAGCCAGCGTTCGTAATAGAAATGGACTCGTTTCCCTCCATGACAACCGTGGCTATATTTCGTTAGTGACCCTGGAAAAATTGTACAATTGAGCAGAGACGTACTACCTCGCTCACCGTATACGCCGTAAGTCTTATCAACAAATGACAAAACTCTTAAAATTGATGATTAATGGCCAAATTAATACAAAATGAAAACTGTTATATTTGATCTGTAATTTGTTATATTCACTAAACAATACAATAAACATTATGTAAAAATAATATACAACAGGATATAATTTAATAAGTTAATTAATCAGATCGTGTCAAAAAGGTGTGAATGTCTCTTCTGTTTAGGGTGTGTTTCGAGCCTGTTAGAGAAGCCACAATGGGGCAATGTTGTAGGTTGTAAGTGTATTAAATCACTACCTTAGCATATGGAAAGGTCCCTACTCTCCTTAGTCAAGCTAACCCCTTGTTCCTGGTTTTGTTATAATGTTGTCTGCGAATTTCATGATAGTGGGAATATAATTCAGTCTGTTTGCAGAAATAAAATTAAACAGTCGTTGAACTGACCCTTCTTATGCAAATTTATTTAATATTTCTCCAATTTTATTTTTTTCATTTATTTTTTTACAAGGTTCATATAAACCCTCAGAGTGCCGTTGTTTTTGAAAAAAAAGCCTATTTGTAGGTATGTCGAGTTCGATTGCATGGCCGCTAGATTCGAACTCGGGGCCTTTGCCTTACAGTGATGAGCGCCGTGTCAACGCCTAAACCGTTGCGCCCCCCCCCATATATCTCCATTGATGAGATCGTTGAATCTTTTTAGCAGGTAGGTTTTTAATTTCTTGAGCTATTTCTTCAGGTATAACTACGTTTATATTTCTTCTTCAAAAGCGGTCTTGTTCTAGTATTCTAGCACTAATGTTTTCATTTGGTTTGAAAATTTTAGCAATGCCTTTTCTCTACTGTTTATGACATGCGATACCAGAAAAGATTCGGCATCAGTATTCAATATTGGAATCGAAAGAAATATTCGATACTACTTAAATATGGACAGAAATTATTCGATACTATCGAGTACTTACTCATATGAGTACTTTCTCATTCATTCATAAATGATCAATTTACTCACTATCGACATGTGGGTAAAATAAGCTCATGTGTTAAAGTAAACAAAAATTTGTATTTTTTCATATTTTTAAGTATCTTTTCATACAGAGGGTACGTAAGTAAGAACAAGGAAAAATTTTCAACACGTTAAAAAAAATTGATATTTCAATTTTATTGTTTCCGAGTTTTAAGAAAATTTACCAACGGGTGTTTGGTTTTCAAATGTTTGAAAATATAAGACGTATTCCCACAGTTTACAAGATGTCAACCATTCAGTTTACTTAGTAAAATAACCTCCTGCCTTCCTTTTGGGAGGAGGCATGATATCTACGAGAAGGAAGGCGAACACTTTTTAGGGACTGAAAGACAAAAACATTTTGCAAAAAATTACTGAAATTAAAAGTGCGAGGTGGACGCAGGAAAGAATTGTGAGTTACCAAAATTATCAGCAGAGTTACCACCCACCAATTAAAAATCCCGATTAACTTTGTTAGGCGCTTTTAACGTAACTAGTCAACTTCCAGTTTTGATGAGAGGTAAGTTTCGAACGAAAAATAACAATTCAATGTTACTTGATACTATCCAAACCCCTCCCATCATACATTGCGAACCTCCTGTACCTAAAACGCCAAGCCCGAGCCGCGTGGCAGAGATCAAGGCATCCTTCCGACCATCAATCCTTTAATTATCCCGCTTAGCCAAAAAAGAATTAAAAATCTACCGTAACAAAGCTTTTGACTCCTACCTATCCAACCTTACGACCTCTAATAAATCACTCTGGACAGCCACGAGAAGAATCCGAAAACACCACGTCCCATTTTTTCCCCTCCGTCGAGACGATGGATCATGGGCCAAATCTGACCAAGAAAAAGCCGATACATTTTCTCGACATCTCCAAGAAACCTTCACTCCTCATTCTGAGCCCGGCAATGCTTCAATGGAAGCAGATATTGACGAATACCTTATATCTCCCCTTCCTATGTCACTCCCTCCGAAAGCCGTCACTCCCGCCGAGGTTAAGTTACCGAACCGCAAAGCTCCTGGTTTTGACCTGATAATATCCCAAATTCTCCAACAACTCCCCAAAAAAGGTATTATATTCCTCACATACCTCTACAATTGTATACTCCGCACTACCCATTTTCTCTTACTTTGGAAATATTCTACCATTATCCTCCTCCTGAAACCTGGCAAACCAGCTCAAAAATCCTCATCTTATCGACCAATTAGTTTACTTCCCATCATGTCCAAAGTATTTGAAAACATTCTTCTTAAACGGCTATTGACACAATTAAAGTCTAACCTCCTCCCCGATCATCAGTTTGGCTTCCGCCCCCACCATTCCACAGTCCAGCAGGTGTTTCGCGTTGTTGATCGTATATCCTCCTCCCTCGAGCGCAAAGAATATTGTATGGGAGCTTTCCTTGATACGGCACGTTTGACCGCGTATGGCACAGGGGACTCCTGTACAAATTAAAGCGTGTCCTTCCAAATACTCTTTACCTAATTCTCCACTCTTATCAAACAGAGCGGTTCTTTCGTGTCCGACAAGGATCAGATTACTCCGAATCTGCTGCTCTCTGGCTGCGGGAGTACCGCAGGACAGTGTGCTCGGACCAATCCTCTACATCCTTTATACTGCAGATATTCCCACTAAACCTACCACCTTACTTGCATCCTTAGCCGAATGATACAGCTGTAATATCCTCCAATTCCGATCCTGCGGTTGTTTCGGAAGATCTGCAGGATCATATCTCATGTATAGCAGATTGGTGTAGACAATGGAAAATGAAGATAAACGAAAGCAAGAACGTCCATGTCACATTTACACTCCGAAGCAAACCTCCTCT
Source organism: Cimex lectularius (assembly GCF_000648675.2). NCBI lineage: Eukaryota > Metazoa > Arthropoda > Insecta > Hemiptera > Cimicidae > Cimex > Cimex lectularius. The sequence goes on along the minus strand of NW_019392760.1, from coordinate 129,454 downwards.
CACGATATACTACAACAACGTTCCTATCCCCAAATCCGACTGCGTACGCTACCTTGGGTTCCACCTAGACTCACGACTAACACGACAAAACCTAAACAGACGGTATGGTCTACTGCACAGACTTATAGGACGACAGTCTAAACTATCGACAAAAAACAAACTTACAATTTACAAAACATTACTACAGTCGATTTTGACGTTCGGAATAGAACTGTGGGAAACGCTAAACCTTCCAATATCTAACGTCTCCAATCCTTTCAATTTAAAGTCCTCTGATCCATTGTAAATGCTCCTTATTATGTCTCAAATGCTACCCTCCACAACGACCTTCAAATTCCTTATATCCAAAAATTTAACGATGAGCTAGATTATCAACCTGCTGGAAACATGAAGTTTTTTCGGAGGATCTACGGAAGAGGTCAACACAGAGAAAACCGAAAGGAAATTTTTCTCTGTGTTGACCTCTTCCGTTGATCGTCCGAGAAAACTCCAAAAATTTATTCCCCAAAAATTTACCAAGTTTCATAAAAAACTCTCCCACAATCCAAATAGTCTTGCCCAAGCCCGTCCGATAGAACCCATCCCAACAACCCCATAAAGCGTCTTAAGAGGAATGGCCCCGCGACCTCTTTTCCGAGTAAACTTTTAAAAAAAACATAAACAAAGTGAAGAGGGAGGATAACATTGATTATTTTCTCCCCTCAATGTAAATACTTGTACATAAGTTCATGTATCCGCAAATTATATATTGTAAATAATAATTACAGATTGTAATAAAAATAAATAATAATAATATGTTACTTGAACCCTCGATCAAAAATCTATTTGAGTATTTTTACCGATACTCCAAAAAGGACTCAATACAGTACTTGTACCGAATGACAATATTGGATATCAAAAGTATCGAAAGGAAATGCTCGATACTTTACTCACATCGATTGGTATCGCACGTCACTATCTGCTGCCTCTTGCCGATGAACCGTTCTCTTTTTAATGAAAAACTCAAGGTATATTTTTTAATACATGGAGAGACCGGGGATAGTGATATTTTTCTACTTATAAAACTGGCCGTTTGTTCAACATATTTCATGTCACGGAGATTTATTAATCCAAAAGAGAAGTTGGAGCTTTTTAATTGTTAGCATCGTTTTGGCAACTTTTCCCCCATTTAATTTATTTACACTACTGCAATTACAATGTATTTTGAGAAAGAAAGGAAGGGAAGAAGAGTGAGTGAGTGACTGAGTGAGTGGGTGAGTGAGAGAGAGAGAGAGAGAGAGAGAAAGAGAGAGAGAGAGAGAGTGAGAGAGAGAGAGAGAACGAGAGAGAGAACATTCATGAAATGGAAAAGGAGTAAAATTTAATAAATAGATACATATTGTTTTTTTTATGGAAAAAATCGTAGACTTAAATTATGTCACATTTGAAAAAAGCCTCCTCCAAGGGAATTCATAAGTGACGTGTAGACAAGGTGGTGGAGCGTGTTTGTGCGTCGTTCCCCTTATATAAACTTGATTCATTTGGTTTCGGATTTACGGGAAATTTCTCTTTAGAATCGTATTCCGTAAAGAAAGTTCCTGCTCACAGTTAGGAGCAGTACTCACTTTTTACAAAGATTGAACTGCACACTCCTCCAGCATTTACCATTTTTATCGTATTTTGTATTGGAAAACATATTTGTTTATACGGTTCCTTTTTTTATCAAACCTCGCTAGGAAAAGGACTTCTAAAAAATACTAAAATTAAAAATTAAAGAATAACTTTTTTATTTTATATAAATATTTTAAAACCAATTGGCGTGGATTTTATGATAGTCAGGATAATAAAACCGCTTACAGAATGAAAATTTTCTGATAATTATTCAGAAATCGTGAGATGGGGTCTGGTGTGATGTAGGTTTCAGAAAAACATTTTCTTTGTCGTGCCAACGTTTGGATCTTTATTGAGATCATCTTCAGGGCCTGGGATTTACAAACATTGTTTACGTTTAACAAATACAAGTTGGATGTAGAAAAAGTTAATTTATACAATGCAAAATATATTTTTTATTACAATTAATTAAGGTTTTTAGTTGATATAAAAAAGTGAATGGTACGAGCGGAATTCGAACCCACGATCTTCGGCTAGATACGCCGCTGCTCTACCACTTGAACTATCGTGACCTCGATCCACCACCATCAAGTGGTAGAGCAGCGGCGTATCTAGCCGAAGATCGTGGGTTCGAATCCCGCTCGTGCCATTCACTTTTTTATCTCAACTAAAAACCTTATTTAATTGTAATATATTAATTGGTCAAGCGGACCAGGAAATTAGTGAATATATATTTTTATATTCAATCTAAGTAATAATAAAAATAATCAAGTGAGATAGTGCTGTTTTGTGTTTATATATGTTGCATGTTGAAGGGGTGGGGAAGGAAGTCGGTATAGAAAAGACATTTTTGTATAAGGCGTCGGCTTCTTTAAGGTCACTGGCACTCTCAACACGACACGCAAGAATGGCACAAGTACACAAAAGACAAACACTTGAGTGAGCAGAAATACTTTGAATATAAAAAATATATTTTGCATTGTATAAATTAACTTTTTCCACATCCAACTTGTATTTGTTAAATGTAAATAATGTTTGTAAATCCCAGGCCTGAAAATGATCTCAATAAAGATCGTAACGTTGGCACGATAAAGAAAATGTTTTTCTGAAACCTACATCACACCAGACCGTATCTCACGATTTATGAATAATTATCGATTAACGGTCACTAACCACCACACATTTTCTGATAAGTATAGAAAACACACACCGTAGCTAGAATTTTAAAAACAACTCCTGAAATCTGTAATAGCTGGGGATTAAATAAACATGTAGGTAAGCAAATATAAAATAGTTTTCTTTCCAGTGAAAACAAATATCAAATAAAAAATATAAATTTAGAAAAACTAGCAACATTCTATGTTGTTGAGTCAATGATTTAGTGACATGTTTTTCCACGTTTGTTTTTGGAGAGAGAAAGGGAGGATGAGGAAATCCTTGCTATTTTTGGACCACCCTGAGGATGAACCTTATCGACACTGCAGACCTATGTCAGCGCGGATTTACTTTCCAGCCTTGCTTATCCTTTCTTTCTACTTGATGAAAAATGAAAACTGCCGAATCTCGCCCGAAAGAGGCCCAGGATTACAACTGGAAATCATATCTTTTTTTCGTTTTTTATTTTCAAGCTCTCCTCTCAGACATCCCAATACTGGGGTTTAAGATAAGCACACCCTTGATAAATGAAACGGTCGAATTGTGTCTATTCCCGATTCCTCTCCCCCGGAAGACTATTGTCTCTCCATTTCAATTTTTCCTTCGCCGTAAAAAAAACTTCTAACACCGTGAGAATAAAACTATAAAAATTTGAACTTTTTAATAAAAACAAATTAAAAAAGATAGGCTGTAGTGTAGAAACTCCTTTCATTTGTAGCCGTTTTTCTCTCTAGAATGAGATTGAATCGTGCTGTTTACACAGGTCGGTAAACGTTTAGAAACGGCTTGGAAACGGCAGCTCCAAGAGCTGGCTTTTAAAGGCATTGGCCTTTTTCAGTAACTGTTTACGTCCCTTGAATAATTAATATTTATCAACAACCCTTTAGCGAAGGGCCGTTCCTTTATTGATACCATGAAACCTTAACCTTAAGTACTTTTCCCTTTGACTTATGTAACTTATTTCTCCGTTCAACGAGTGAGCGTGCATGCGTGTCCCCTTCGGTGATTTTAATCCATTACTCTTTTGAAGGAAGCTTAATATGTTACATCTTAAATGTATACGCCGTCTTAAACACGGCTACAAAGGATGAAATAAGGAAATTGTGAATATCCAGGATATTTTAATAACTGGTTATTTATTTCCAAGGGGGCCTTCCTTTCTGTGACCGAAGCGGTTTGTAATCTATTTGCCTTCAGTATACAAATAATCCGTTCATATTAAAAAAAAAGCTGAAAAGGTTTTATTAGATTTTCATTTAAAGTTGAAAATAGCAGACTGAGTTATTATGTAATATTGCTATGGAAAGAGGCGCAACTGAAAGGACTTCAGTTGAATGAAAAATTTCCAATTCTATTAGTAGATAAATTTAATTACTTTACGTTATCATGGTTCTCTCTGGGAATCATTCATTCATTTCATCAGAACACTGAAAATTTAACTTGTTGTAGAATATGAATACAAAATTTAAAAAATTGATATATACATAAATGTTGTAATATTTTTGTAAATTAAATTTTCAGTAAATCTTTTCAGAGGATCTTCGGAAGAGGTCAAAACAGGCCCTGAAGATGACAGTATAAAATTGTCGAAAGCTCGGCGAAAACCGTAAGGAAGTTTTCTCTGTTTTGACCTCTTCCGAAGATCCTCTGAAAAGATTTACTGAAAATTTAATTTACAAAAATATTACAACATTTATGTATATATCAATTTTTTAAATTTTGTATTCATATTCTACAACTTCAGAAAACTAGGTCTACGTAATAAAACAATTTAAAAATATTTCCAATCCTATTAATATATAAATTTAATTACTTTGCTTTACTATGGTCCTCTCTGGGAAAACCTTTTATCAGAACACCGAAAATTTAATTTACAAAAATATTACAATATTTATGTATATATCAATTTTTTTTGTTTTGTAGAGATTTTTTTATTTGTTAGGCCAATTTCGAAGCTGAATTTTTTTTAACAACAAAAGCTATAATCTTTGCACGTGTTCTACAACTTCAGAAAACTAGGCCTACGTAATAAAACAATAAAAATTATCTATAATAGAAAGTACTACGGGATAAAATAAAGAAATGACCGCAAGAGCCACACTCCAATAAAGTTAGCCAGTCAGTTAACGCCCTGTTAACAAATATTTTAAGTTGCAAATGAGAAATGAAGCTGAAATAATAATTTTTTTATGTTGACTAAACGTTTTTGGTATTCGCTGTTGAATCTTCCGTAAAACATCTTTGTTTATAACACAAACGCAACGAGTATTTAAAATCCGTCTTAAACGACATTTATACTTTCAAAACATCAGTGACCCTCTAACACAGACGTACCGCAAGGAGGTATCTTAGGCCCCATATTTTACATAGCATGCAACGCAGACATTTCTTTCCTTTCTGAAACTATCTTACCACATTTGACACCGCTACCCTTTGCTCTCATAATGATAACGTCATCTCACCCAAAGTACAAACCTATGTAACATCCTCCGAACAGGGGTACAGTCGGTGAACAATGACAATAAACGAAAAATATGCAAAGACGTTCCGATAATAACCATTATATTATCTACATCTACTATACCAAGAACTCGCTCCTAACAGCTATTGTAGCTCACTACCTTGGAATTTCATAAAGAACTAACAAACATGAAAACCACACACATACACACACACACATGATAAATATTGATATACATGACTTGTATGTCGACAATGTGTAGAGAAACTGCATACATTTATCCAACCTACATAACCAAGTCGGACTAGCCATCATGTATGCACTGAAAGATTTACATAAGTTGAATCGAATTTTCTCGTTTGTAAATTCTTTCACTTCTGGCGGCCACTTTTCTGGTACTAAAGCAATTAATTTTTAGTTTCTCTCTTCTCTCTCTCTCTCTCTCTCTCTCTCTCTCTCTCTCTCTCCCTCTTACTCACAAGAGTTATATGTTCCTTTCATCATACTCCACTTTGCGCACTGATCAAAACGGGCTGTTGGATGTTTTAAATGTGTAGAGTTATGCTGCGAAACTCAAAATGCTATCAGGTCGTAGAAGCATTTTCATTGTATAGAAATCGGGAAGTACTCATTCACAAAAGCCCGCCCTTTAATTGTAGTATTTAAAATTCATTCTTCACATATTGCAATTTCCCCATCTGGTTTGCTAACTTTTGTCTATCAATTTTTTATATAGACCGCGCACTTCGGAGCCAATCCATTTCCTATTCTCAACGTCTACAGGTTTGGCTCTTTTCCATCTTTGATTTGCCTAAGTGCTACCTTTCTCTGAAGGAAATATCAATGTGTCGGTCGTTAGCAATAGTTATAAACCCCTGTAAATCATCAGATTGTGAAAAACGTACTTCAGCAAAAATTTAAACACAATTTTCACGTTTTCATATAGATTTAAATAATTTCTTGTATTACATAGATGTAAAAATTGCATCAAATCCATATATTTTTTGTTCAGCAGCAAAATGCAATCCTTAAGCATAACTAGCTTCTACGTTTTTCGAACGCCATTTTATTGACGTAAATATCAATATGCATTAAACTCACATCGTTCATCGTTGTGTACTTTCACCGCTGATTTATTTCGATTATATTTATCGTTGGGTAAACAATGACAAAATACATAATGTTTAAATACATATTGAACAGTTCAGACTGTCCGAACGAGAATTTTTTGAAATATGATGGATCCCGTTTGTATACTGGAGCACGCGAACCGGCTGCTCGAAACTGCCAGTTCGCTCGACATTCTTCAACTCGCTGATCTACTTGTTGAACCTAAATCGAAATAGACGTAGCCCAAAATAGTCGTTTGATGGAACGAATCAAGCATGACGACAATATCAGGATAGTTTCATTACACTCTGAAGACGTGAAGTAGAAAAATGATTTTGGACGTTATTTAGTATTTAGAATACATATTAGAAAACAAAAGACCAAAAAGTAAATTGTAATGAGCGGCAAACTATATAAACTATAATTTAGGGTGATAATGGTTGACATTATTACTAGTGTTCATGAAAAACAAAAATATACTTTTAAAATATAATACATAAAATACAATTTATTAGAAATGTGTGGTGATTAGTGACCGTTTGTCGATGATTATCCAGAAATCGTGACGTTCCAGACCGCATCTCACGATTTCTGAATAACAATTTATTAGGTTTCGTCGTCCGCTTGACCAAATAAATTCTTTTCAATTAAGTAATCTTTAATTAAGGTTTTGGTTGAGATAAAAAAGTCAATGTGACAAGCGGCATTCGAATCCACTCGGACACTAACTTCCCATCTCAACCCCACCTTTTGAATTTTCCCTATTTTTTGCCATGTTTTTGAAATGACGTCTAATCTATCTAAATGGCACGACATTTGAAAAATGGCAAAAAGGAGGGAAAATGCAAAAGGTGGGATTGAGATGGGCAGTTAGTGTCCGAGTGGATCGAAGTCACGATACCTCAAGTGGTAGAGCAACGGCGTATTTAGCCGAAGGTCATGGGTTCGAATCCCGCTCGTGCCACTGACTTTTCTATCACATCCAAAACCTTAATTAAAGATTACTTAATCGAGAAGATTTTATTTGGTCAAGCGGACCACAAAACCTAATAAATTGTATTTTACGTATTATGTTTTAAACGTATATTTTTGTTTTTCATGAACTCCAAAACCTTAATTAAAGTTTACTTAATTGATGAGAATAAAATAAAATATTTAATTTCTCGTACTAAAAACTGAAGATGAGAATTGATTTTCTAACCACCCCCAAAGAGCAAAGTTTGGCGTTTATCCAGACCATGAGTTTTAAGCTTAAAGCATATGCAGATCCTGAAGAACAGAATAAAACGATTCAGATAAAAGAAGAGAAAGAAATTTACTAATGGGTCAAATTATTTACTATATTATATTTATTCATTATATTAAACTGTCAACTGGTTATTTATACAAAAAAATCTACTGTTTTATTTAAGATTAATAGTGATTTGGCAAATTCCAAGGAAGCAAGGACGATGCCTCCGAATGCCTGGGTGGCGTGGTCCCTTTTCAAGTCACGCTATAAGTAATAAAAAGAAATAAAAGTGTTTATTCTGCAACGAATCTATTACTAAAACTGTCGTGACTCTCAGATACATGGCACGGTTTAGATCGATTAAAAATAAACTAAATACCTGATACATTTTCTAAAATATGGCAGATAAATTCATATCAACAGCAGAATTGCAAAAATCCAAAACCTTCTGAGTTATAAAAACATATTTTTGATGTATGTTATCCATCACGGCTAGAAAGTCAAATTACAAACTGACCAAAGAAATAATACGTGGTGTTTAGTGATGGTTAGTTAATGGCACTCTCAACACGACACAAAATAATGACACATCTACACAGAAAACAAACACCTTCAGCCCTGAAGATGATCTGAATAAAGATCGAAACGATAAAGAAAATGTTTTTCTAAACCTACGTCACACCAGACCGCATCTCACGATCTCTAAATAATGAAAGTAATGATGTCCGAATCGCCAGATAAAGATTTGATAAAAATTAACTAAAAATGTAGTAAAACCACGATAACTTTAATTGAATCAAAATGTTGCCCCCAAATTGAGTGGAACATCATGTGGATATCAGTGCGTCTAAATATTGTAATGGCGATAAAACCATCGTCGTCAACATTATAAAATAATGTGAATGTTTTGTTTTTTATGAAGCAAAAATGTGTACATTATAAAAAGGAATTGTAGATTAACTAATCAACAATATTTTGTATTTTATTTCTAATCTAATCTATCTGTTATTCCAAACTACAAATTCAAACTATGAGAGAGAGTGTGTGTGTGTGTGTGTGTGTGTGAGAGAGAGAGAGAGAGAGAGAGAGAAAGAGAGAGAGAAAGAGAGAGAAAGAGAGAGAGAAAGAGAGAGAGAGTGAGAGAGAGTAGATCCCTTGGTCGTGGGTTCGATCCCCCCGTCGCCTCTAGATTTTTTCTGACGCCTAATGAGACCAGTAGCCGCAATTGAAAGAAATTGACAACGGCACTCATCAATGGAAGGAGCGGGATCAGATCTCCGCGACCCCTTCAAAAATGAGTTTCTTCGATGGAAGAACACCGGCACACCGGGGGCTCAAATTCACACTTGTGTTGCGAGCCACCAAAAAAATGGAACCAGGGATAAAGTACAGTAAGCTGTACAGCTGCAGGAAAAAGAGAGAGAGAGAGAGAGTGAGGCGGAGAGAGAGAGAGAGAGAGAGAGAGAGAGAGAGAGAGAGAGAGAGAGAGAGAGAGTGAGAGACAGGAAAGGAGATTTGTATGAGTATCAGTTATATTATCAACCACCCAAAATGGAATATTTGTTTTCAATTTTCGTTGGAATTTTGTCCGACAGCTTGGAGTATTTTTCTTATGTTTGTAAAGCCTTTCCCTTCATGCTGATATTCCGATACAATGATAAAGCACATCCGTGATATTATAGAAATCATTAAAATTTCCGTTGAATTGTTTTATTAGATATCAAATCATAATACATTTTTTTTATTTCAATGTTAACCGATTAAAATTAATTTACCGGTGATTCTATTAGACTATTCTATTTTTCGTCGAAAAACAAGTAAGGATTGCACAATATGTTTAGGAATTTTTGATTCTGCTGTGCAATTAGAATTATAAAATGAGAATTATCCGTGTGTGTTCAGACGTTGATAGTCCAAGACATCCTTCCTCCTTATCGGTGATAGCATTGTTTAAACGATCACGCGGAGGTCGGATGACATGGAATCATTTTGAACGATATTGGACTAGGATAATACTGCCGACAGCTGACAACTAAGGTTTTTCCTAAAGGTAATTTCATAACAGTCAAACCTGACGAACAACTTTCAAATTTTACAACTCAGTGGACTACAATTATAAAAGTTTATAATTTAATTTCAGTGTGCGTAGGGGGAGGTAATGAAAATGCAGTGAATGACAGAGGATGATTCAGTTATTAATCAAGTGACATTAACTATTTTCCATTGAAATTTATTGGAGTGTCTTTCATTCATCATTAGAGGGAGGACTTATAAAAATTAAGTCACGATTTATTATAAGCCAAGCTTCGCAACAAAAACCCTTTTAGTTTCACTAGAAATATCTTAGAGTGCTTGAGAGGAGAAAAACCGCCTATTCAGACGAACGTGAGAATCTAAAACCTGGAGGATTCATTTGCGCAAAAGGCACCACTTAGTCGGACTTTTAAACAAAAAAAATTTCATTTTACAGAAATGCTTTTTCTCCGGGTTCCCAACCCATTGATTTTGTATTTTTTTTTTTTTTTTTGTCGAAAACAACCTCCAAGTTGTGCACAGCGGATGTGTAAAGTGTAAACAATCAAATTAGACAGTCTACCAATTGTTGAATTGTTCATTCCCATCAGATCAATAATTGATAGATTTAGATGTCTATAGATCATTATTGATGATAGGGTTTCAAAAAATGAACAATTTCTACTATTTACAAACATGGTCTATGTTCAAACTGAACTGAAACGTTCAATTTTGGCTAAGTGGAAATAATCGTTGTCCCGTTCAATTTCCAGGACATGTTTTTAATACTTGTTTAATAACAACTGTAAACTATAGTGCATTATGTAATGTTGTGATACATATTCATAAATCACATTGATAAAAGAAATTGAAGGCAGTTAACAAGCGTTGCTCTCCTAACTATGCTCAAGTCCTTGGCGAGCAGGTAGCGTGGCTATCTACGCTTTAGTCGTCTTATTTTATGGATGGATTATGTTGGACATGGATTGGGCTGAGTAGGTAGTGTTTTTTGTAGAACCAAGGAAATTAGGTGGAAATTAATATGTTTACAAAGAGTATTTTGAGAGAGTGATTTTGAAGAGATAGTAATGAGCGTTGACTATGATTCTGAGGACTTTGAATTGGAAGGAGTGTTTTCGTTGGATATTGGTTGGTTTAGCGGTGCCTCATAGTTGCAGTTCTATGTCTAAACCCTGTTTCAGTAGTATTTTGTAGAATGTTTGTTTTTGTTGACATGTGAGATTTGTGTCCAAGTAATTATAGATTCGTCCGAAACATCTGTTCAGTTTGCGTCTATTTATTTGTATTTGTCGGTTCCAGGGTAAACGTGAGTCAAGATAGAACACAATGTAGAGTATGCAGTCGGTTTTAGAGATAAGAATGTAGTTGAGGTTTTTCTTCAGAGCGTATATATTGTGCGTGCATTTGTTGTCGTTAATCTTTATCCTCCAAAATTTCACCATTTAGCTATTCACTGGAGGTGTGCTTGGACCGCCTCGGTATTGTATGATCAGGAGAAGAGTAAAGCCCTTCTCGGCTTCAAGGGTGCAAGAACCTTAGAGTGTGCAGTTGTGATATCTGAGGTGTAGAAGAGGTACAGGATTTGTCCGACCAACTGCCCCGTGGCATCCCATGGAGCAATAAACGGGGAGTAGTCACTTCCCTGGCCAACTCGGCACAACGGTTATGGAGATAGAACTAAGGATTGGGTATTAAGTGATTGGAAGAACGCGCATTACTTTCAATAGGAGAACCTCATGCCACTCGAGATCGAACGCTTGTGACATGTCTAAGAAGTCCCCGTGCAGTGCATCTTTACGTTTTAAGATTGACGATATACAACGCGAAGCACTTGCTGGGTCTCCCGGATAATACATCACATAAAAAATTGTGGATCTGAACTGTCAAAAACGTTCATAAAACACATAAATGAAACCGCACATAGATGACGTTTTGCCAACAACGTCTATAGTATTCCAACTACCATTGGAAGTATAATAAAAACATAATATAATTTTAGTTTGGAAAAAATACGTTTAAATTATTTGCACTTATCGTAGCGTCGTTTACTCACAATTTCACCAAAATTAATAACCAATTTCAATTTTATGAAGTTTTCAAATTGCTTATTTTCAAATATCCTATAACCCAACGTCAGAACTGGGTATGCGAGACAGATCAATTACAGGAAAATTTTGTTTTCCAAACTCCAGGACTGTTGAATTTCCGAATGAACTGTTGTAGTTTACAATTACACTTATTTTTCGAGCAGTCGGGCAATAAGCTCAAAACGTCAATACTTTTGGCCATACAACATACAAAAACATTCAATATAAGTCATTCCAATTCAAACTCTGTGCAATTGTCATTTCCTGTTTTGAAACCCACTGTTCCCAGTGGATAAGATTATTTACAATATTTTTTGCTTTTATTATCTGATTTGTACCACCTACCAAAACATCTGTGTATTTCAATGTTAAACCTAAGTTTTAGATTATTCGGAGATCGTGAGATGCGGTCTGGTGTGACGTAGGTTTTAGACAAACATTTTCTTCATTGTGCCAACGTTTCGATTTTTATTGAGATCATCTTCAGAACCTGGGATTTATAAACATTGTTTAAATTTTACAAATATATGTAGGATGTGAAAAGATGGGTAACGGTTTGGCCTGATTATCCTTTCAGGTTCAAAGTGCCTTAAGTTTTAGGTAAAGCCTTTGTTATAAACCCCGCGGTCGTAGGTTCGATTCTTACCTTTGCCCTTGGCCCTTTTTTCACGTAACTCTTTCTACCCTCTACCAAAAAACCCGCATTCCATATGATCCCTTGGCTTATATGCAACGTTCATTAAGAAAATTTAACGATACAGACCTAAACGATTTAGATATTTTTTACCGTCTTTAAACTAAACCCAGACAAATCAATAAAACAAATCAGGTTCTATTTATTTTCTTGTCACATTAGACTAATATTTACATTTTTATATCTTCTCACTGCTAAATTAACAGGGGTTTTTTATCATTTGTCATTGAATGATGAGCATACATTAATAATTAATTCCTGTCATGCAATAGGGTGTACTTTTCAACGAACAACATTCGAGAACGAGGTCAAACAACATCATAAAACTTTTACATAATATTTCCAATTAACAAACAAAAAATCATGGGCTGTGCTGGGATCGAACCGAGTACCGTAGCAAATACAATTCGGATGACCTAATCCAGGAACGGCCAACATACGGCCCGCGTAATGAATTTATGTAATAATTGAATAATTTTTCAATATTAACATTTAACTTCTAGTAATTAATTCAATGAATTCTCGTACTTCTTTATTTTTAAAAGATTCCTTTATAAAGAATTAAAACTTTTATACTTTTATCAATTGTTTCGATAAAAGGCACGACAAAGGGAGAAAATCTTTGCCGAGAGATTGAAAATTGTTTCTTGGAGTACAATGTTGACTGGAAAAAATTGGTAAATGTTGCAACAGATGGAACACCAAACATGATCGGAAAAAGTTGAGCCCCCATCAAACGCATTGATGATTAAAATTTTCTAAATCGATCCAAACCATAAAATTATACCCATACACTGCATCGATTGATCAACATGCAGTGTGCAAACGTATTTAAAACGTCATCATGTTACAAATGTAGTTGTGAGATTAGTGAATTTCCTACGATCAAAAAGGATTAAATCACAGGCAATTTTTTGATCCTTGAAGAATTAAATACCAGTCTTTTAGATGTAAATATCACAATAAAATCCGTTGGTTAAGTTTGGGAAACGTTTTAAGACGTGTTTGGGACCTTCAAGAGAAAATAAAAATATTTTTAATGCTTAAAGAAAATTAGTATGTCCCTGAATTATTAGGCCAAAATTGGATTTATGATTTGACATTTTCTTTGGATATTCTCACATATTTGACAAATTTTAACACATGTTTACAACGAAGCTTAGCCTTTTCAACAAATCTGGCTGGATGCAAATTTGATCATTTTCCATCGTTACAGTTCACAATTTTAAGTATTTTAAAAGAAAACGTTCAAACATTTAATAAAAATATCTTTGCACTAATGACGATTAAAAAAATTGATAACATTGTATCTATTATCCGGAATCCATTGTCTGGACCAGTTGATGACGTTGTTCGTATTCAGAAATAATTAATTTACAATGTGATGAATCAATATATGAGAAATATCGAGAAGAGAAAATTTAATTTTTAATAATGTGTGTCGTAATTTTTATAAGCAATTGAATAATGAAAAATACAGAAGTTTAAAAAACTTGCCAAGACGTGTTTAGTACTCATTAATCTTTAGCACAACTTATATTTGCGAACAAACCTTTCCTTTAATGATTCTAAATGAAAGAACAACTAATTAAGGTTTTAAGTTGAGATAAGAAAGTCAGTGTCACGAGGGGGATTCGAACTCACGACCTTCGGCTTGATACGCCGCTACTCTACCACTTGAGCTATCGTGACTTCGATCCACTCGGGCCCTAACTTCCCATCTCAACCCCACCTTTTGAATTTTCCCTCCTTTTTGCCATTTTTCAATAATTGGTCTCGCGGACCACGAAAAATAGTGAATTTAAAAGAACAACTTTTATCAAGATTGAATGATTTATATTTGGAGGCTGTGTGAAGAGTAACTACTGAAAGTATAGAACCAGATATTAAAATAATAATAAGCGATGCAAACAGTCTCAACACGTTAGTTATTATGGTAAATTATTGTGTGGTGTTTAGTGACTGTTAGGTAATGATTATTTGGAGATCGTGAGATGCGGTCTGGTGTGACGTAGGTTTAGAAAAACATTTTCTTCTCTCAACACGACACACGAGAATGACACATCTACACAGAAAACAAATAATTTGTACCCTGAAGATGATCTGAATAAAAAACGAAACGTTGGAACGATAAAGAAAAATTTTTTCTAAACCTACGTCTCACCCCATCTCACGATCTCCAAATAGAAATTTACTGTATTGATTTACATAAAATTATTCATAAAAAAATTTCATAATAAAATTTTGCTTTCTTAAAAAAATAAGTGTTTTGCTTAACATTTTTCTATTTTAATTGTCAAAACTTTTGTTTTCAATCATCCCTTCACCCATATAACGACTTATGAACTTTTTTGCAGTACAGAGAACCAATCGGAATTCTTGATACACGTCAGAAGGTTGATGATCTATGAAAGGAAACTAATTGTTAGAGGATTAACTTATTAGTTTTATACATGAGGCTAATCCTCGACATTAATATTTCGTCTTTTTTTTCCAATCCGGCCGGCGGACAAATACAATTAGCATGCCCTAACCACTCGCCACCCTATTCCCCGTTTGCGATAAATAATAAGACGCTTTATTAAACGGAAAAGCTCCAACCATAATTTTATGTCTTAAGTTTTTTATGTCTTTATGTTTTAAGTTTATAAAGCTATACAGAAATATATACAGCTTGGATATCTGTCAACAGGGGAAATGATAAACACGCAAAGCCTGTCTTTTTTTTCTTATTTGGCACATCATAAACACACTGACTGATAGATTTAAACCAAATAAGCATAACAGTTGAACCAATCTCCCAATTTTTTTAAGGATATAACGTTTAAAAATAAGTAAACTGCCCAACGCGTATAAAATATTGCAGATAAATCAACAGCAAAATTGGCCAAACACGAAACCGCCCATCTTAGAAATACAGAACGATCCATAAATTTGCGATGTATGTGAAACCGCCCTTTAGTGTTTTTGCTTGCCATGGCTGTAAAATCAATACCACCGAATTATTACAGGTTTTTGTACACAAAGACAAATTGACCCAAATAATAAGGTAGGAAGCACCAAAAAAAATAATAGTATTGATCAATAAGGCAATTAAACTACTCGCAGTTTTGTATTTTTCATTGAATCCTACTTTTATTGATAACGATGTTTTAGTTATTTTAGGTTTAATCCATCATTTATGGTTATAAATTTCTCAAGTCTATATATTTTCATCGATCTTCCTGTTTCTCGATCAGTTATTCAATCAATCTGCTAATGAACAATCTATCTACCCTTGCTATGTATTTATCATATCAATCTATATTTTCATTTCACACACAGACAGAAAATGAAAGAATGGACATGAAAATACGTACGTAAATAGATAAAGATAAATGGATAGGTAGAAAGCTAGATAGAGTGTATAAGAGGCGGAGAAAGAGAGAGAGAGAGAGAGAGAGAGAGAGAGAGAGAGAGAGAGAGAGAGAGAGAGAGGGAGAGAGAGAGAATGTGTGATTAAGAAAGAAAGAAGAATTAAGATATAGTAAGATATAAAACATCTTATAAACATTTTATTATCTATTAATATTTAGTTATATAATGTCAAAATTTTGAAGGAAATTGGTCATGTGGTCACGGACCATCATGTACTTTTTTTTTGTGGCAGACGAATTTTGGTATTCAAGGTACTGGTTAATCGACCATCTGATTTCAAGAATAAATATTATGCTGTCATTACCTCCGTTTTACGATTATCAGAGCCAATGTATACACGGAAAAAATTTCCTACTCTTTCACGACTGCCATGGCATACTTCCAAACAGCAGCCGATGAACAGGAAAGCAAGGACATAACTTGCTCAAAACCATACTCAACATCTCATCACTTATTATCACTTATTACAAGCAGCCTACACAAGACAAAACAACAGAATCGTCTCAACACGACGCCTCTATAAGTACAATACTTATATTATTCATTGCTCTTTTAACCACCGACGGGGCTGTCGGCTTTATGAGATGGTTACCAACCCTTCCCATAGAGCCATCGTGGCTCGGTGCTATAGCCTACTCGAGAGTCCACCTGACACTGGGCGTTAAAATGTCACTTAAATAAAGTTTACAACAATAACTATGTATATTATTGATATGAATGATCATTAATTAATAATTGGCGTCAAAATAAAATATCATATGTTATTTTTAGGGCGAAACAATCCACCATGAATTTTCTACAATTTTTATTGTTTTTCCTTATGGCGCAAACGATTACGAGTGTAGTTTATTTTGACAATTTTATCGGTGCTGCGCCCAGGATGAAGGCAGATAAAACTATCAAAAACGGCCACATGACGTACTTAGTTTCACTGACGGGACTTAATCCGGAGAACCAGATTTGTTTAGGCCTAATACAGACTGCTAAGAATATTCTCTTCCCAGGACAATGCTTTCTCAATAACGAAGGGAGATTAATGAGCAAAGACGAGACGGATCGTTTGAGGATTTTCTCTACGGTCGACTTGATAGAAGAAAATTACGACTCTCTGAGGATTTCTGAGGTCAAAGTTTCCAGTTGGTGCAAGAAGTCTCTTTTGTTCGAGGATGTCTTCGACGGATTCCTTGTAATGGTGGAGTTGGCAGAAGGTATGAATTTTAACTACGGTTCCAATCCGATCTCCACAGTCAGACTTCACGGGACTTGGCCGATCCCTCGTGACGATTGCTACGGAGTCGTTTTCGATGTTTTAAACGAAGCCTTATACCTTTATCCTCTGGATTTTGAACATACGTGCAAAGGTACGCCGCACGATAATTACGACATGGAAGATCTGGTTTGCATGGTTTCTACAGTCATGTTGGTTTTTAAACCGTCGGACGCAGGCGGCCCATTGATCTGCGACAACTACCCAATCGGGATCTTGGCTATCAAGGTGAAACCCTTTACAAAACATTTGATTTATCAGCTGGTCCATTCAGAGGTTATTTTGGAAGAATTTGGCATTGAGATTAAACAGAATGTGGCACGTGGGCAAGCTGACATCACCGCGAAGATATTTCGGTGTTCTATTTTCTTTTTCCCGACGCTTCTGGGTTTAACAAAATTAAGCGATTTTATAACAAAGTAATGATAATACAACATATGCTTCACATAAATCCATACTGTTTTTCTATCATACATCCATAAAATATTAGATTACTAATTAACTTTAATTGATGAGGATTGTTTTATTTTAGGAAACTCATTATATCCACTTCAAGGCTGAAAATTTGTTTCAAAATCCTCGATCAATTTTGGTCTCTGGAGGTATTTTGAAATTAAAACAGGTGCAGTATGATTCGAGATCTACTCTTTCCCTCCAATAAAACCAACAAACATTTCTTTAACTACAAGCTGCTTTTTGTTTTTGAAGATGTTTTTGGAATTCTAGCTACAGTAAGAAAGCTAGAGAGGTTTTAAAGCTCAGTTTTTCTCAAACTCTTTTCAAATTGTCTGATCGTTGGATGTGTTTTAAGACTTTGAATTGCTACGTTGTAACTCGAGATCAATTCTTCCCCTCCAGTAAAACAACACTTTTCTTTAACCTCCAGCTACTTTTGATTTCTGGAAATGTTTTGGAAATGCAAAGTATAATAGTGTTTTTCAACACAGCTTTATTTTAGAATCCTAGTGAAATCATATTGGTTTCTGCCTTCATGGGTATTTCTCGTGTTGCGCAGACTGTGTATGTATTTCTGTAAAAATTTTATTATGTTCCATTGATTTCTGACGTCAAGAAAAATTTTGAAGGTTATTCTTTCACCCCAGTTATCACTGATTCTGGAGATGTCTTTGAAATTTTAGTTACAGTGGTGTATTTTGAGCAGAACATTTCCTATTCTGTAAAACGACAAACTGTTTTCAAATTGGACCTAATTCTGATATTTGGATGAGTTTTTAGAATTCAAACTACATTTAACAAAGTACATCCTCTTCTTTGTTCTCAGTTGCTTCGACCTATTTTACGATCTCCATCAGCGCAGAAATCTTAAATATGTCTACAAATGGATATAATTAAGTTTTTCACAAGCGATTTGAAATTGGATTCTACAGAATGTACAGGGTTACTGGCAGTAGCAATGTTGGCACTGAATAGGTCTTCAAGAAAATTGGAGTTCTTTAAAAAAACTTAAATATGTTAATCTGCAGAAATATTTAAGGTAGTTATGCCCTGATGATGACCTTGAAATGTGTCAAAAGCTTGGCAGTGGCAACTAAATTTCCTTTCTTCTTCAAGTCCATACCTTCATCCAGAGTGTTCTAAGTGAAAAAGCGGTCGATACTTCTAATACTGCAAACAACACTCTTTCACTCTGATTTATTTTCACTGAGAAAGTTTTGAGACCACTTTTGCTTTAATCATTTTGAAAAATTTTATGGTAGTATAGTTATTGGTACTTATTTTTTCCTACACAATAGATTGCCTTCAGGACCCCAACCTAAAGGAGACATTTAGCAAGGAACCCCGCTCGTACATCCGGCTCAGTTTGTCAAAAAGAGCCTTCGAACATGGGCTGGTACAACGAAAGTGAATTTACGCAAAAATTATTTTCGTATTAACATCCGATGAGCCAACGCTCTGGCAAGGCTAAACTTCTACACAATCGAAGCTTTTATCGGCCACCCAAATGCAACTGTGAGCAGGTGCCTCTAAACATGAAAACACATTTTAATCATGTGCGGCCTGTTTGACATTTACAGGTGTCTTCAAGAAGGCATATCTTCACCTCTGAATGAATTCTATTTGTAGAATAAGACTTAAGGAAATATCTTATCTATTTTTTAAAGTATTGACGTCCAGTTGTTGCAAATATTATAAACATTAATCCAAACGGCTCGTCCGGTTTTCTTCTTGTGGATTTCGGTTTTCTACCGGGAGGGGGCTCCTTCCTCACCAGTCCTCGTTCGTCGCCGTGTGTGAAAATGAGCGCCTGTGTGTGGTTTTCCGAAAGGATATATATGCGGCCCCCCAATTCTCCGGAGATTTTCTTTTTTGAATCGGAATACGGCAGGACTGGAGCCCAGGAGGACTCGGCGGATGGTTGTTGCTAGAACAACTATTACTTTTTTTCTTATTCTCGAAAAAAATTAATAAAACTTAATTAGTGGCGGGACAAACCGAGACAAGAAGGGCGAGAAGAAGGAAGCATTTCGCGGCCTGCAAGATCCTGACCCTGAGGGCATTTGGTTTGAGGCTAGTAAGCTCTGGGTTCGACATCGGGAAAATAAGTAAGCGACAGTCAGTTTTAGGTTAATAAGTTTTTGTTTAATTTAAAGTAAAGTTACTTTTATGTTGTATGCAAGATCCTGACCCGGAGGGCACTGAGTTCGAGGCTAGGTTCGACATCGGGAAAAAAAGCAAGCGACAGACACTTCGAGATAGACGATCGGAGTAAGAAGTGGTCTCCGCGAGGGCAAAAAAAGATTGAAAAAAAGAGTGTGTTACCTCTTGTACTGTTGTTGGGAGTGATCCAAGTGGTGTTCATTCGCAGTTTAATTTAAAAGGAATTTGTAAATTTTGTGATAAATAGAATAGTCGTTATTCGTATTCTTTTTTCTTAAATCGTAGTTTAAACCCTAAGTATAAGATTTCTTGTGTTAACGAATTAACGCCGGTTGATTTAAACATTGGTTGAGGCGCCACTGCATCAGGAAAAAGAGAAGCAAGACGCGCTACATCAGTCGTCTGGGGTTCAACATTGGAACCGTATCTGTGCTCCTTTTCCTCTTTCTATTTTTATCCCTTATTCTACTTTTCTTTTCCTTGTTTCCTGGTTTCGGTATTTATCCTTCCTCAAAATGGCGATCAACATAACCTCTTTAAATAAACTTTTATCCCCTCTCCGACCATCATTTGTCTCTCCCTTCAACACGTCCTCCCTTAAACACGTCCTTCCGTTCACCACTAACCTACCTCCAACGTACTTGCAGCCACAGTAAGGAAGCTTACGGAAAAGACTTCATACAGATGGAATTTTTTTGGTTTAATTTTAACGATTTTATTATGTTAATTTAGATTATTAAGTTTTGGTTGATTTTTTTAAGTTAGTCCAGATCTGGTCTATGGTTTATGTGTGGTGATTAGTCTGATCACAGAAAATCACACATTCAGGTGTCACTGGCACTCTCAACACGACACGCAAGAATGGCACAATTACACAGAAGACAAATACTTTGAGTGAGTAGAAATACTTTGATTGAATATAAAAAATATATTTTGCATTGTATAAATTCACTTTTTCCACATCCAACTTGTATTTGTTAAATTTAAACAATGTTTGTAAATCCCAGGCCCTGAAGATGATCTCAATAAAGATCGAAACGTTAGCACGATAAAGAAAATGTTTTTCTGAAACCTACATCACACCAGACCGCATCTCACGATTTCTGAATATCTATGGTTTATTTTAACAGGTTTTTAAGTAAACGAAGTACCTATTTTAATTTTACTCTGTTTAGAAATATTAACTCCCCTCATTGTTAAGTTGGATTCTCATTTTTTTATTTTTTTTTATTTCCTTCCCCATTAATCTACCTTTTGTTCTATTTTGGCTTGATTATTTTGCATGACCAAGTAACTCATAAATAAATAAATTATCATTTAAGCGGAGGGAACTCGAATGTGACAAGGAGAAGTTAAGGTTGTTGATCAGGACCCGCCGTGTGAGGCTGGATTTATACAGATCCAAGCCTAGTAGCCTTGCCTGGAGGGCCCTGGAATAAAGTAAATTTTTTATATAGAAAACATACCATTTCCTCCATATATTTATTTATTTATTTTTATCAACTTTATTTACGGTATAAACAAGAATATACTTTTAGTTAAAGGAGTTCCCCATTACTCTGGAGGCATAAAATGGGGTGGCGCCCAACGAACAAATATTTCTTTGGTCTTTAATTTTTTTTTTTTTTTGGTTTTGTTTTGTAAAATGTCCCTCCATTCTCACCTACCACTCCTGACGAGCTACCGGGATTATTCTGCTCTGATCCGAAATAATTTTGGGTTTAACTGTAGTATAGGAATATGTAAGCGAAAAACTGCCTAGTGTTAGGCTGTTAAGTTGGTATGTAGATAATTAAGTCTACAGATTACCAGGGAGAGAAATAAACAATTTTTCCTCCAGGCATTTCACAATTCTGACAACCGTTTAGTCAAAATCATTTTTAGTATGAATACGTTTGTCATATACAGACATTTGGTCCAATTAATAACTTTTGCTGTTTAATTGTATTTTAAAAGTAAACATTATTCTCTACTTTAAGTTTTATTTACTGTGTTGTCATATGATTAAATTAGAATTTTATGCTAACAAAACTGTATTAAATAAAAGGTTGTAACATATGTTTGAGTTCTATAGAATTTTTCACCGAGCTTCGCAATGAAGTTGTTAACCATGTTATTATCAATAAAATTTCGAATTGAATTAATTATTTGCTTAGTTCGTTGGACGGAAGTGAGATCGTCGGTGGCGGTACGCGAAGTGCCGGTCAAAGAGAATGCTCCGAGACCCGAAGAACAGGGTGAGTTCCCTTACGTCGTCGTAGCTCTGTTTGATGACAATCCGATTTGTCTTGGAGTCGTCCAGACAAACTTTAAAGCCGTTATGGCCGCCAAGTGCTTCAAATTCAATAATGATCAATTTTACGACCAAACGGGCGTGAAGCGCTTCCGGCTCAAGGTTCACGACTACACGAACAGAATGAAGACGAGGATGATCCGCGACTACCACGTCTCCCGGCGATTTTCAATGACGACGTACGGAGTGCTCGTGTCGAACTTCGCCGTCGCTACGATTTCGGAGGATGTACCGTTCCCAAGCGTCGGCTGGAGCTACGGCCTGACCAACTTCAACAAAACGTTTTGCATCGGCGTCGGCTTATTGGATACAAACAACCTCGAGGTTTTCAACCTCGTGTACAGAGAGGAATGCGGCGAGTTGCCGAGCAAGTACCACGCCGAGATGTGGCAGGAGAAGATCATCTGCATGTACGTGATGAACACGAAAGCCTTTCTTAATCACGATCTGGGCGGCCCGCTCGTGTGCGAAGGCCACGTCCGAGGCATCCTCGTCGGTTCAACAGGATGGGGCAACACCTCGAGTACATACTACTTTCAGCTGATCGGGACAAGGGAGTTGTTGATCGAGTTCAGCGAAGGAAAGAGAGAAGGCTTTCCTGATTATGACATCTCTTCGTCTTACCCTTGCACACGGCCGTCTGTCGTCCAAATCGCTTATCTGATGTTTCTTCATTTGCCCTTATACAGTTTAT
Source organism: Cimex lectularius (assembly GCF_000648675.2). Taxonomy (NCBI): domain Eukaryota; kingdom Metazoa; phylum Arthropoda; class Insecta; order Hemiptera; family Cimicidae; genus Cimex; species Cimex lectularius. The sequence continues at coordinate 106,802 of NW_019392760.1, read as the reverse complement.
ACATTCAGCGAACATGAAAAAAGCAAAACAAGAACAAAAACAAAACAAAAATAATAATAATCCAATAGTTTCCACTGTAATTTTTTAGTCCTAATTTCAACTTTATCGAATATTGTTTAAATTTCGTTGTGATTAATTTTTTAAACTATCTTTTGTTGAACTATGCTGTGTTACGTCTTTTGTTTTGTTATGTTCACTCAACAAAGGGAATTCTTTTTTTTACCGATGTGATTACAGATTTTGAAATTTAATGAGTTTTATAAGTATCTGGACAACAGAATGTTAGAGTTCGATTACTAGTGACGGTGATAAAGTTGTATTTAAAAATTGTTACAAGAACTACTTTCCTTTTAAGTTAAGGAAGAAAAATATTAAAGTTAGTTACTTAGTTGTCTAATTTTATGAAAGAACTGGAATTTAAAAAAATGTGTTATTGTAAATAAAACCTATATGAATTAAGTTAAAAACAAAACAAATAAATCTTTTTGTTTTGCAAAGTATATTCGTTCTTTTTATCATAATTACTATTTTTCCCAATATAGTCAGATGAAGATAAACTCAGTCGATTAAAAGTTTTATTTTATGGTTTTATTTTTTTTTAAGTTTTATTTGCAGAAAATTTAATTTTTCTTAGTACACTTGAAAAAATGTACACCCTTGGTGATAAATATTATTGATAATTATTCTCTAATAGCTACTTTTAAGGGGCGTCGGTGACTGGAACGGTTTAGGCGTTGACACGGCGCTCATCACTGTAAGGTAAAGTTCCCGGGTTCGAATCCATACTAACAAACGGGTTTTTTTTTTCAAAAACACCAGCACCCTGAGAGTCGATATGACCTCAGCTGTTGCGAACACTCGTAAGAAAAAAAAGCTGTTTTTATCTTTTGGGGCAAGACGTGGCAGTGGTCGAAGGAGAGATGTTCTCAGCGTTAAATATTTTTCCGGTTGAGATCTCATAACCTTCCGTCCCTCTTCACGCAGGACGTCGCGATTATCGACTTAGGGTATACAAGGTCTCTCGGTCTCACATTTCATCAATAGTTAAGTAGGCAATCACGTTGATAGCGAGGCGAAAAAACCCCAAAACGATGGCACTATTAAAGTTCATCGGTCACTTAAAAAGCCTGGACAAGAAGACCCTACTTAATATTTTTGACAAGCTGACCTGCTCGACTTACTTAATGGTTGCATGACCTATTTTTCAGCTCAAAATAAAGCCTTTGGGAAGGATCGAGAGGCTGTACTACAATGGCCTACGAGTGGTTGCCCTCACGTGTAGAACAGACTCTTTAATCAACTTTAGCTAAGTGATGGAGTAAATGCCGCCCGAACTTCGGAGAGAGTACAGGATTCCTGGCCAAATCGGAACAACAGCTACGATGCCAGAATATAGGAGCAACTTCAGACCAAGACGCCAACACCTTGATATGCGTGTATGTAGTATTCTACCGTACCGGAATGACACTGGGAACGGTACGGTGGAGCTGGGTAATCCGTCCGACGCCGCCCTGAGTCCTTCCTGCCAAACTCGTCTGGAACGATCTTGCCATGTTAGTCAAGTCGTCTACACTGGGCTAAGTTACTGGAACATAATCGAGGTATGTTGTCTTTCACGAACGGTAAAGACCGACGATGGTGTGGCGTACGAAGGGGCGTCTACTTCGTTGTAGATACTACCGCACTGTCGTATATGCACTGAAGAATGGTACGGAATTTTACGCATTGCAGTTCGTGACAGGTCCTCTAACGACCCTTTCGTCGTGCTCTTGTTGGAGAGATAAGCTCTGGCGCGTTTTGGCGAAAAGTTGCGGTGGCCTGTGTCCCCTGGAGACCTGGAGAGCAATGAAAAGTCCTCCGGACAGGACCCCGCGATTCGGTACTCTGACGTTAAAAGTGCAATTGAAAACTCGATTAAAAGTAAATTAAAGCGTTGGTGGGCTCGATCGGCTGAAACTCTCGTGTATCAAAAACTCGTTCGATAAATGGTCTATGGAAGGTCTAAGCAGAAGAAAGAGGGATCATACTCACACGACCAAGAAAGGGGTAGGTCAGGCGAGGCTGACACATGTACATTTACTTTTGGCCATTTCATTGGCTTACATGACCGGCAAGTAAAGATAGGTTGCTTAATCTATCCACTAATTTAAAGGAAGTCATTTCTTCGCTCCAGGTAGAGAACGTGTAGGAATGACCCCCCCCCCGTTCTGAGGATTGTGCTTGAGCACGACAGCGAATTTGGGACCTCAGTACCCTGGATTGCAAAGGCTCGATACAGGTAATTGTCTCGGCTTAAGAGAGTTGATATATTTAATTCTGTATATACGTGTATATATGTACATATATGTATATGAATCATTGGCCTTATATAAGTAAAAATCAATCAATCTCTAAGAATCCCCAAGAGATTTCTATACATTTGTTCGTAATTTTTTTCCTAACAAGCCAAAGAAGACAAACGATAATTTTTAAAGGCGGCAAATACAAAACATGTTGAATACGTTTGATTAATTACATCTTGTTCTCAAGCCAAACAATTCCAACTATTCTCTCATATATGAAATGAAACTCTTCGAAAACAAGCCATTCTTCATATGTGCAATATCTTTTCGTGATTTATGATCCGGAGAGCTGGTAGAGCGTTTAAAGATCATTAGGCGCATCGGGGAACTGTAGGTTTTTTCACCCCATTCGGGTCAACTCTCTTGTTTTATTTTCAAAACGTATCTATTAAATATTTACAACGGCGTGTAAAACATGCTTGGGCAAAGAGTAAAAGGTGTCGGCTATTTTCCTCGACTCCTCGTATCCACTAAGTGCTGAGGTGAGGGGTTCTATTTCATAACTCGTCCTCATGAAAATTTAACCGTTGGGAGCGGAACTAAAGAGATCGATAAAAAGCTTCGGTTCTTTTTTCCCTTTGAAAAAGACCGTCATCGAGAACTGAATTTTTTTTTAACATAAAACCACAAAAAAAATCAGACCGAATTGATAGAATGTTTATCAACACTCACTAAACCTTTGAAAGGAGATCTTCTGGAAACCTCATTAAACCTTTATTATGAAAGTTGATAAACAAACATTTGTGTAAAACAAACTGATTACTAATTACGAATTTATATAAGCTCATACCTACTCAGTACAGAGTTTAACGTATCACTTCTCACAGCTCACCAACAATTCCACCAACCAACAGGACTCGAGACTCACCACCCCGGGTGTTGGCAGTCCTGGTGGTATCAACACCCATCGTTGTCAGTCTTTAAATCCAAATTCACACTCTCACTTACACATAAATGAAATATTTGCTATATTCCCACAATTATAGTTGTGAACTACTAGATATACCGCTATATTTCCTATTTCAAATTCACGCCAATAAATACATTCACTCTCAACAAACAATACAGACACAAAACGACCAGTATTACATACAATAAGACAACCTTCTTCTTTTTTTTCAAAAATCGGAAGAGGGGACCCACATATTTGCTGCCGTTTTCAAACAATATTCTCATTTAAAGTGGAATTCCTACATGCTCGCTATATGGTGCAAAGGAATTGCCCCCTTCAATTAAGTGGGAAACGTTGAACAACCTTTTTCTACGTGCCGGCACAGACGTGGGGTTTGGCCCAGTAGAAAGTGTCTGTGGGTCAACTTTATGATCTATTTAGGTTTAAGTGGTCAATTGACCAAGTTACTTCTTTCAATTAATTATTCTTTTTATGTAAGGTCTTGGTTGAGATAAAAATGTCAGTGTCACGAGCAGGATTCGAACCCAAGACCTTCGGCTAAATACGCCGTTGCTCTACCTATCGTGATTTCGATCCACACGGACACCAACTTCCAACCTTTAGAAATTTTTGTCGTATTTAGCCGAAGGTCGTGGGCTCGAATCCCGCTCATGACACTGACTTTTTTATCTCAACCAATACCTTACATAAAGATTAATAAATTAATCTGTTATTCATTATGTAATGTTTATAAAAATGGGCACGTTTTAAAACAGCAAACTGAACTATTCGATTAAGGATGATGAGCACAGGTTTCGTAGATGAGCAAAACAACCTAGAAGATAAAAAACTAAAACAGAGAGCAGAAAAACGTGCCGTTCGGGGTTATTTTTTATATTTTTATTGCGTTCGGAGGGAATAAGCGGAAAACGTCATAACTGGGGAAACCTTTTTTTCTTGAGCCGACGCCGCATTTCCCAGCGTCCACGAATGGTCTTGTTCACGATGGGGGAAAATAGCGAAAAACCAACCTCGAGGAGAGAAAATAAGAAAGAAAAGAAACGTGTTTTATGCACGAATAAATACAAGATATGCAAGAATAAATACAAGTCACGATAGCCTTCGATCCTTTCGGACACCAACTCTCAATCTGAACATACAACCGTTCGAATTTTCCTTTTTTTGCCATTTTCAAATGTCGTGTAAACAGGATTGGATTCTCAGCTACTTAGGTTCACTAAACAGCTCCCCGTGGCCACTTCATAAGTCGCTGAGAATCCAATCAGATTACACATTTGAAAATGCCAAAAAGAGGGAAAATTCGAACGGTTGTAGGTTGGGATGGAGAGTTGGTGTCCGAGAGGATCGAAGTCACGATCTCAAGTGGGACAGCAGCGGCGTATTTAGCCAAAATTCGTGGGTTCGAATCCCGCTCGTGTCACTGACTTTTTTATCTTAACCAAGACTTTATGATCTATCTTAAATGGGTGAGGATGACCCCCTTTTGTACCAGTCATATCTACAATGGTTACCTATCAACAGTGCTCTTAATGCTGCCACTTTCTTTTAATCGTATTTTTATTGCACTTTTAGCGTCAGAGAGTCGGATCGTAGTGGTGGAGTCGGGAGGTTTGGGCCACCCGGCTTTAGCCGCCTCGTCCACCTTTTTGTTATTCTGCAGACTGAAACCCAACTTATTAAAGGCCCTTGTAAATAATTACTTGAACAAAATTCCTCTTCTTAACACAATAAATTTTAATTACATTTGTGTTTTATTATGAATGCAGAAACAAGATAGAGAGGGTCGTGGAATAATTTTAGAAAATTTTACTGGGAATTTTCTGATATAACTAAACTGGGCAAAAATTAATAGGAATATTCTTTTCTCCTTTATCCAACTAACAAGATTATGTTGGTTAATTTAATTAAAATTAATGGAAGAAAAATAATTTTTTATTCATTTTTACGCAGTTCGTATACTATATAAAATTGCAATTTCAGATTTGTTTGTGAAATAAATTAAAGCATGGTTTAAAAGGATTCTTCCGCAGACTGGAATTGAATAAAGCTGTTTCAGTTGTGTTTTATTATAGTCAATAACTCTGGTGAATTGTTCAAACTTTTTAATTATTGGCTTCTTGAGAGGCAACAGAGTAATTGTCCAAGGAATTTAAAAATAAACGGCTTTATTACTTTTCTTTGTTATCGACGTTTTTAGAATTATTTCGTTCGTCCTATCACCGATGAATAATAAATGTTAACAAAATAAGGAGTATCGAAACAATTAATGATTTCTGACACTACTAATTTTGTTAAATAATATAATGTAATGTTGCATCTCTAGGTAATGATAGTAACAAATTTCGCACAAGAAATAAGTTAACCATAATATCAACATCATAAATTACATCACAATTAATTAAGGTTTTTAGTTGAGATGAAAAAAAGTTAATGGCACGAGCGGGATTCGAACCCACGATCTTCGGCTAGATACGCCGCTGCTCTACCACTTGAGCTATCGTGACCTCGATCCACTCGGACACTAACTTCCCATCTCAACCCCACCTTATGAGTTTTCCCTCCTTTTTGCCATTTTTCAAATGTTGTGTAATCGGATTGGATTTTCGACGACAAATGAAATGGCCACGGAAAGCTTTTAGAGAAGTGTACTTCATTTTAATTAATTAAATTCACTAATTACGTGGTCATCTCAACTAAAAACCTTAATTAATTGTAATGTATTAATTGGTCAAGCGGACCACGAAATTAGTGAATTTAAATCATAAATTACTTTAAAAAAGACTGATGTTAACGTTTTCACTTCTCAATTTTGTCATTTCTGTTACAGTGTTTTCCATTTTTCGGTTTGTGCAGAAAAAATTCATATGGTAATTTTCTTTTACTTGGAAAACGCTTTGGTTCTATTATTTAATCTCGTATTCTCTACCAACTTGTGTCTGATTTCTCTATTTAATTCTGTCATTTTAATTCTTCTTCACTCTTATTCTCCCTCCCTTTTTTCTCTTTCTCGCTCCAAATATTCGTCTTTCTATCTATGTTACTCCTTCTTTCTATCCCTCTTTTCTCTCTGTGTTTTACACTCTCTACAGAAATGACGCTTTCTCTTTCATTTTAACGCATTCAAATTTTCCCCGTGTCATTCACTTTCTACCTGCCTTTCTTTATCTTTATATATAACTCTTTATCATTTTCGTTTTCTTTCTTTCCACACTCTCTATCTCTCTCACGCTTCATAACTTTTGGTCATTCATTTCCCACGCCTTTGTCCTTTCTCTCATTCATAAATTTCCTTATCTCACTTTCTTATGCTCTCTCTCTCTCTCTCTCCTCCGTCTTCTCCCTTATATCTATCTCTCACCCGCTCCATTTTTTTATCTTTTTCTATATCTTTCTATCTGTCTTTCTCTCTCCCTTTTCTTTCTCTGTCTTTCTTTATATCGAACCATCCCTACCAATGTCTACCTTTCTTATTCTCTATCTCCTTTTCTCTCTCTACTCTCTACACTTTCCTTTCTCGCTCACTCTCTCTCTCTCTCTCTCTCTCCTT